>NW_027488373.1:6313482-6614124 GCF_051014445.1 Colletes latitarsis | reverse complement strand
CTTCACATACTCGTTTAACAGATCCTGGGTTATTTTCTGGTTTGGATCACATAGTAATGTGGTAACACACTGAAACAGTCGATTAAACCTGGTTTCGATCAATATTTTTGAGGATAACGCATGTTAGGTCTAGGTTAGGCCGGGGATTTTCACTCAGCAGACTCATACTTTCGCATTCTTCACATACTTGTTGAACTGATCCTGGGTTTTTTCCGGTTTGGATCACGTAGTAATGTGGTACCACACTGAAACATTCAATTAAACCTGGTCTTGATAAATATTTTAGAGAATAATTCATGTTATGTCTAGGTTAGGTCTGGGATTTGCTCTCATCAGGCTCATACTTTCGCACACTTCACATACTCGTTTAACAGATCCTGGGTTATTTTCTGGTTTGGATCACATAGTAATGTGGTACCACACTGAAACAGACGATTAAACCAGGTTTCGATCATTATTTTTGAGGATAACGCATGTTAGGTCTAGGTTAGGCCGGCGTTTTCACTCATCACACTCATACTTTCGCATTCTTCACATACTTGTTGAACAGATACAGGGTTTTTTTCTGGTTTGGTTCACGTAGTAATGTGGTACCACACTGAAACATTCAATTAAACCTGGTCTTGATAAATATTTTAGAGGATAACGCATGTTAGGTCTGGGTTAGGTCTAGGATTTGCCCTCGTCAGGCTCATACTTTCGCATATTTCTCATACTTTATGGCTAGATCCTCAGCTATTTCTGGATTGGATCACGTAGTAATGTGGTACCACACTGAAACAGTCGATTAAACTAGGTTTCGATCAATATTTTTGAGGATAACGCAAGTTAGGTCTGGGATAGGACTGGGATTTGCCCTCATCAGGCTCATACTTTCGCGTTTTTCACACACTTGTTGAACAGGTCCTGGGTTTTTTCCGGATTGGGTCACGTAGTAGTGTGGTACCACACTGAAACAGTCGATTAAACCTGGTTTCGATCAATATTCTTGAGGATAACGCATGTTAGGTCTAGCTTAGGCCGGGGATTTTCACTCATCAGACTCATACTTTCGCATTCTTCACATACTTGTTGAACGGATACTGGGTTTTTACTGGTTTGGATCACGTAGTAATGAAGTGCAACACTGAAACAGTCAATTAAACCTGGGTTCCATGAATATTTTTGAGGATAACGCATGTTAGGTCTAGGTTAGGCCGAGGATTTTCACTCATCAAACTCATACTTTCGCATTCTCCACATACTTGTTGAACGGATCCTGGGTTTTTACTGGTTTGGATCACGTAGTAATGTGGTACCACACTGAAACATTCAATTAAACCTGGTCTTGATAAATATTTTAGAGGATAACGCATGTTAGGTTTGGGTTAGGTCTAGGATTTGCCCTCATCAGGCTCATACTTTCGCAGATTTCTCATACTTCATGGCTGGATCCTGGGCTGTTTCTGGATTGTATCACGTAGTAATGTGGGACCACACTGAAACAATCAATTAAACCTGGTCTTGATAAATATTTTAGAGGATAACGCATGTTAGGTCTGGGATATGTCTGGGATTTGCCCTCATCATACTCATACTTTCGCACACTTCACATACTCGTTGAACAGATCCTGGGTTATTTTCTGGTTTGGATCACATAGTAATGTGGTACCACACTGAAACAGTCGATTAAACCAGGTTTTGATCAATATTTTTGAGGATAACGCACGTTAGGTCTAGTTTAGGCCTGGGATTTGCCCTCATCAGACTCATACTTTCGCATACTTCAAATACTTGTTGAACAGGTCCTGGGTTTTTTTCTGGTTTGGATCACGTAGTAATGTGGTACCACACTGAAACTGTCGATTAAACCTGGTCTTGATAAATATTTTAGAGGATAACGCATGCTAGGTTTGGGTTAGGTCTAGGATTTGCCCTCATCAGGCTCATACTTTCGCATATTTCTCATACTTCATGGCTAGATCCTGGGCTGTTTCTGGATTGTGTCACGTAGTAATGTGGTACCACGCTGAAACAGTCAATTAAACCTGGTCTTGATAAATATTTTAGAGGATAACGCTTGTTAGGTCTATGTTAGCCCTGGGATTTTCACTCAACAGACTCATACTTTCGCATTCTTCACATACTTGTTGAACAGATACAGGGTTTTCTCTGGTTTGGATCACATAGTAATGTGGTACCACACTGAAACAGACGATTAAACCAGGTTTCGATCAATATTTTTGAGGATAACGCATGTTAGGTCTAGGTTAGGCCGGGGTTTTTCACTGATCACACTCATACTTTCGCATTCTTCACATACTTGTTGAACGGATCCTGGGTTTTTACTGGTTTGGATCACGTAGTAATGTGGTACCACACTGAAACAGTCGATTAAACCTGGTTTCGATCAATATTTTTGAGGATAACGCATGTTAGGTCCAGGTTAGGCCGAGGATTTTCACTCATCAAACTCATACTTTCGCATTCTCCACATACTTGTTGAACGGATCCTGGGTTTTTACTGGTTTGGATCACGTAGTAATGTGGTACCACACTGAAACATTCAATTAAACCTGGTCTTGATAAATATTTTAGAGGATAACGCATTTTAGGTTTGGGTTAGGTCTAGGATTTGCCCTCATCAGGCTCATACTTTCGCATATTTCTCATACTTCATGGCTAGATCCTGGGCTGTTTCTGGATTGTGTCACGTAGTAATGTGGTACAACACTGAAACAGTCGATTAAACCAGGTTTCTATCAATATTTTTGAGGATAACGCTTGTTAGGTCTATGTTAGCCCTGGGATTTTCACTCATCAGACTCATACTTTCGCATTCTTCACATACTTGTTGAACAGATACAGGGTCCTTTCTGGTTTGGATCACATAGTAATGTGGTACCACACTGAAACAGACGATTAAACCAGGTTTCGATCAATATTTTTGAGGATAACGCATGTTAGGTCTAGGTTAGGCCGGGGTTTTTCACTGATCACACTCATACTTTCGCATTCTTCACATACTTGTTGAACGGATCCTGGGTTTTTACTGGTTTGGATCACGTAGTAATGTGGTACCACGCTGAAACAGTCAATTAAACCTGGTCTTGATAAATATTTTAGAGGATAACGCATGTTAGGTTTGGGTTAGATCTAGGAGTTGCCCTCATCAGGCTCATACTTTCGCATATTTCTGATACTTCATGGCTAGATCCTGGGCTGTTTCTGGATTGTGTCACGTAGTAATGTGGGACCACACTGAAACAATCAATTAAACCTGGTTTTGATAAATATTTTAGAGGATAATGAATGTTAGGTCTGGGATAGGTCTGGGATTTGCCCTCATCATACTCATACTTTCGCACACTTCACATACTCGTTGAACAGATCCTGGATTATTTTCTGGTTTGGATCACATAGTAATGTGGTACCACACTGAAACAGTCGATTAAACCAGGTTTTGATCAATATTTTTGAGGATAACGCATGTTAGGTCTAGTTTACGCCTGGGATTTGCCCTCATCAGACTCATACTTTCGCATACTTCAAATAGTTGTTGAACGGATTCTGGCTTTTTACTGGTTTGGATCACGTAGTAATGTGGTACCACACTGAAACGTTCAATTAAACCTGGTCTTGATAAATATTTTAGAGGATAACGCATGTTAGGTTTGGGTTAGGTCTAGGATTTGCCCTCATCAGGCTCATACTTTCGCATATTTCTCATACTTCATGGCTAGATCCTGGGCTGTTTCTGTATTGTGTCACGTAGTAATGTGGGACCACACTGAAACAATCAATTAAACCTGGTTTTGATAAATATTTTAGAGGATAATGAATGTTAGGTCTGGGATAGGTCTGGGATTTGCCCTCATCATACTCATACTTTCGCACACTTCACATACTCGTTGAACAGATCCTGGATTATTTTCTGGTTTGGATCACATAGTAATGTGGTACCACACTGAAACAGACGATTAAACCAGGTTTCGATCAATATTTTAGGGGATAACGCATGTTAGGTTTGGGTTAGGTCTAGGATTTGCCCTCATCAGGCTCATACTTTCGCATTCTCCACATACTTGTTGAACGGATCCTGGGTTTTTACTGGTTTGGATCACGTAGTAATGTGGTACCACGCTGAAACAGTCAATTAAACCTGGTCTTGATAAATATTTTAGAGGATAACGCATGTTAGGTTTGGGTTAGATCTAGGAGTTGCCCTCATCAGGCTCATACTTTCGCATATTTCTGATACTTCATGGCTAGATCCTGGGCTGTTTCTGGATTGTGTCACGACGTAATGTGGGACCACACTGAAACAATCAATTAAACCTGGTCTTGATAAATATTTTAGAGGATAATGCATGTTAGGTCTGGGATAGGTCTGGGATTTGCCCTCATCATACTCATACTTTCGCACACTTCACATACTTGTTGAACAGATCCTGGATTATTTTCTGGTTTGGATCACATAGTAATGTGGTGCCACACTGAAACAGTCGATTAAACCTGGTTTCGATCAATATTTTTGAGGATAACGCATGTTAGGTCTAGGTTAGGCCGAGGATTTTCACTCATCAAACTCATACTTTCGCATTCTGCACATACTTGTTGAACGGATCCTGGGTTTTTACTGGTTTGGATCACGTAGTAATGTGGTACCACACTGAAACATTCAATTAAACCTTGTCTTGATAAATATTTTAGAGGATAACGCATGTTAGGTTTGGGTTAGGTCTAGGATTTGCCCTCATCAGGCTCATACTTTCGCATATTTCTCATACTTCATGGCTAGATCCTGGGCTGTTTCTGGATTGTATCACGTAGTAATGTGGGACCACACTGAAACAATCAATTAAACCTGGTCTTGATAAATATTCTAGAGGATAATGCATGTTAGGTCTCGGATAGGTCTGGGATTTGCCCTCATCAGACTCATACTTTCGCACACTTCACATACTCGTTGAACAGATCCTGGGTTATTTTCTGGTTTGGATCACATAGTAATGTGGTACCACACTGAAACAGACGATTAAACCAGCTTTCGATCATTATTTTTGAGGATAACGCATGTTAGGTCTAGGTTAGGCCGGCGTTTTCACTCATCACACTCATACTTTCGCATTCTTCACATACTTGTTGAACAGATACAGGGTTTTTTCTGGTTTGGTTCACGTAGTAATGTGGTACCACACTGAAACATTCAATTAAACCTGGTCTTGATAAATATTTTAGAGGATAACGCATGTTAGGTCTGGGTTAGGTCTAGGATTTGCCCTCGTCAGGCTCATACTTTCGCATATTTCTCATATTTCATGGCTAGATCCTGGGCTATTTCTGGATTGGATCACGTAGTAATGTGGTACCACGCTGAAACAGTCAATTAAACCTGGTCTTGATAAATATTTTAGAGGATAACGCATGTTAGGTCTGGGTTAGGTCTAGGATTTGCCCTCGTCAGGCTCATACTTTCGCATATTTCTCATACTTCATGGCTAGATCCTCAGCTATTTCTGGATTGGATCACGTAGTAATGTGGCAACACACTGAAACAGTCGATCAAACTAGGTTTCGATTAATATTTTAGAGAATAATTCATGTTAGGTCTAGGTTAGGCCTGGGATTTGCCCTCATCACACTCATTCTTTCGCATTCTTCACATACTTGTTGAACGGATCCTGGGTTTTTACCGGTTTGGATCACGTAGTAATGAAGTGCAACACTGAAACAGTCAATTAAACCTGGTTTCCATCAATATTTTAGAGGACAACGCATGTTAGGTCTAGGTTAGGCCGAGGATTTTCACTCATCGGACTCATACTTTCGCATTCTCCACATACTTGTTGAACGGATCCTGGGTTTTTACTGGTTTGGATCACGTAGTAATGTGGTGCCACACTGAAACAGTCGATTAAACCTGGTTTCGATCAATATTTTTGAGGATAACGCATGTTAGGTCTAGGTTAGGCCGAGGATTTTCACTCATCAAACTCATACTTTCGCATTCTCCACATACTTGTTGAACGGATCCTGGGTTTTTACTGGTTTGGATCACGTAGTAATGTGGCACCACACTGAAACATTCAATTAAACCTGGTCTTGATAAATATTTTAGAGGATAACGCATGTTAGGTTTGGGTTAGGTCTAGCATTTGCCCTCATCAGGCTCATACTTTCGCATATTTCTCATACTTCATGGCTAGATCCTGGGCTGTTTCTGGATTGTATCACGTAGTAATGTGGGACCACACTGAAACAATCAATTAAACCTGGTCTTGATAAATATTTTAGAGGATAATGCATGTTAGGTCTCGGATAGGTCTGGGATTTGCCCTCATCAGACTCATACTTTCGCACACTTCACATACTCGTTGAACAGATCCTGGGTTATTTTCTGGTTTGGATCACATAGTAATGTGGTACCACACTGAAACAGACGATTAAACCAGGTTTCGATCATTATTTTTGAGGATAACGCATGTTAGGTCTAGGTTAGGCCGGCGTTTTCACTCATCACACTCATACTTTCGCATTCTTCACATACTTGTTGAACAGATACAGGGTTTTTTCTGGTTTGGTTCACGTAGTAATGTGGTACCACACTGAAACATTCAATTAAACCTGGTCTTGATAAATATTTTAGAGGATAACGCATGTTAGGTCTGGGTTAGGTCTAGGATTTGCCCTCGTCAGGCTCATACTTTCGCATATTTCTCATACTTTATGGCTAGATCCTCAGCTATTTCTGGATTTTATCACGTAGTAATGTGGTACCACACTGAAACAGTCGATTAAACTAGGTTTCGATCAATATTTTTGAGGATAACGCAAGTTAGGTCTGGGATAGGACTGGGATTTGCCCTCATCAGGCTCATACTTTCGCGTTTTTCACACACTTGTTGAACAGGTCCTGGGTTTTTTCCGGATTGGGTCACGTAGTAGTGTGGTACCACACTGAAACAGTCGATTAAACCTGGTTTCGATCAATATTCTTGAGGATAACGCATGTTAGGTCTAGCTTAGGCCGGGGATTTTCACTCATCAGACTCATACTTTCGCATTCTTCACATACTTGTTGACCGGATACTGGGTTTTTACTGGTTTGGATCACGTAGTAATGAAGTGCAACACTGAAACAGTCAATTAAACCTGGGTTCCATGAATATTTTTGAGGATAACGCATGTTAGGTCTAGGTTAGGCCGAGGATTTTCACTCATCAAACTCATACTTTCGCATTCTCCACACACTTGTTGAACAGGTCCTGGGTTTTTTCCGGATTGGGTCACGTAGTAGTGTGGTACCACACTGAAACAGTCGATTAAACCTGGTTTCGATCAATATTCTTGAGGATAACGCATGTTAGGTCTAGCTTAGGCCGGGGATTTTCACTCATCAGACTCATACTTTCGCACACTTCACATACTCGTTGAACAGATCCTGGGTTATTTTCTGGTTTGGATCACATAGTAATGTGGTACCACACTGAAACAGTCGATTAAACCAGGTTTTGATCAATATTTTTGAGGATAACGCACGTTAGGTCTAGTTTAGGCCTGGGATTTGCCCTCATCAGACTCATACTTTCGCATACTTCAAATACTTGTTGAACAGGTCCTGGGTTTTTTTCTGGTTTGGATCACGTAGTAATGTGGTACCACACTGAAACTGTCGATTAAACCTGGTCTTGATAAATATTTTAGAGGATAACGCATGCTAGGTTTGGGTTAGGTCTAGGATTTGCCCTCATCAGGCTCATACTTTCGCATATTTCTCATACTTCATGGCTAGATCCTGGGCTGTTTCTGGATTGTGTCACGTAGTAATGTGGTACCACGCTGAAACAGTCAATTAAACCTGGTCTTGATAAATATTTTAGAGGATAACGCTTGTTAGGTCTATGTTAGCCCTGGGATTTTCACTCATCAGACTCATACTTTCGCATTCTTCACATACTTGTTGAACAGATACAGGGTTTTTTCTGGTTTGGATCACATAGTAATGTGGTACCACACTGAAACAGACGATTAAACCAGGTTTCGATCAATATTTTTGAGGATAACGCATGTTAGGTCTAGGTTAGGCCGGGGTTTTTCACTGATCACACTCATACTTTCGCATTCTTCACATACTTGTTGAACGGATCCTGGGTTTTTACTGGTTTGGATCACGTAGTAATGTGGTACCACACTGAAACAGTCGATTAAACCTGGTTTCGATCAATATTTTTGAGGATAACGCATGTTAGGTCCAGGTTAGGCCGAGGATTTTCACTCATCAAACTCATACTTTCGCATTCTCCACATACTTGTTGAACGGATCCTGGGTTTTTACTGGTTTGGATCACGTAGTAATGTGGTACCACACTGAAACATTCAATTAAACCTGGTCTTGATAAATATTTTAGAGGATAACGCATTTTAGGTTTGGGTTAGGTCTAGGATTTGCCCTCATCAGGCTCATACTTTCGCATATTTCTCATACTTCATGGCTAGATCCTGGGCTGTTTCTGGATTGTGTCACGTAGTAATGTGGTACAACACTGAAACAGTCGATTAAACCAGGTTTCTATCAATATTTTTGAGGATAACGCTTGTTGGGTCTATGTTAGCCCTGGGATTTTCACTCATCAGACTCATACTTTCGCATTCTTCACATACTTGTTGAACAGATACAGGGTTCTTTCTGGTTTGGATCACATAGTAATGTGGTACCACACTGAAACAGACGATTAAACCAGGTTTCGATCAATATTTTTGAGGATAACGCATGTTAGGTCTAGGTTAGGCCGGGGTTTTTCACTGATCACACTCATACTTTCGCATTCTTCACATACTTGTTGAACGGATCCTGGGTTTTTACTGGTTTGGATCACGTAGTAATGTGGTACCACACTGAAACAGTCGATTAAACCTGGTTTCGATCAATATTTTTGAGGATAACGCATGTTAGGTCTAGGTTAGGCCGAGGATTTTCACTCATCAAACTCATACTTTCGCATTCTCCACATACTTGTTGAACGGATCCTGGGTTTTTACTGGTTTGGATCACGTAGTAATGTGGTACCACACTGAAACATTCAATTAAACCTGGTCTTGATAAATATTTTAGAGGATAATGCATGTTAGGTCTGGGATAGGTCTGGGATTTGCTCTCATCAGGCTCATACTTTCGCACACTTCACATACTCGTTTAACAGATCCTGGGTTATTTTCTGGTTTGGATCACATAGTAATGTGGTAACACACTGAAACAGTCGATTAAACCTGGTTTCGATCAATATTTTTGAGGATAACGCATGTTAGGTCTAGGTTAGGCCGGGGATTTTCACTCAGCAGACTCATACTTTCGCATTCTTCACATACTTGTTGAACTGATCCTGGGTTTTTTCCGGTTTGGATCACGTAGTAATGTGGTACCACACTGAAACATTCAATTAAACCTGGTCTTGATAAATATTTTAGAGAATAATTCATGTTATGTCTAGGTTAGGTCTGGGATTTGCTCTCATCAGGCTCATACTTTCGCACACTTCACATACTCGTTTAACAGATCCTGGGTTATTTTCTGGTTTGGATCACATAGTAATGTGGTACCACACTGAAACAGACGATTAAACCAGGTTTCGATCATTATTTTTGAGGATAACGCATGTTAGGTCTAGGTTAGGCCGGCGTTTTCACTCATCACACTCATACTTTCGCATTCTTCACATACTTGTTGAACAGATACAGGGTTTTTTTCTGGTTTGGTTCACGTAGTAATGTGGTACCACACTGAAACATTCAATTAAACCTGGTCTTGATAAATATTTTAGAGGATAACGCATGTTAGGTCTGGGTTAGGTCTAGGATTTGCCCTCGTCAGGCTCATACTTTCGCATATTTCTCATACTTTATGGCTAGATCCTCAGCTATTTCTGGATTGGATCACGTAGTAATGTGGTACCACACTGAAACAGTCGATTAAACTAGGTTTCGATCAATATTTTTGAGGATAACGCAAGTTAGGTCTGGGATAGGACTGGGATTTGCCCTCATCAGGCTCATACTTTCGCGTTTTTCACACACTTGTTGAACAGGTCCTGGGTTTTTTCCGGATTGGGTCACGTAGTAGTGTGGTACCACACTGAAACAGTCGATTAAACCTGGTTTCGATCAATATTCTTGAGGATAACGCATGTTAGGTCTAGCTTAGGCCGGGGATTTTCACTCATCAGACTCATACTTTCGCATTCTTCACATACTTGTTGAACGGATACTGGGTTTTTACTGGTTTGGATCACGTAGTAATGAAGTGCAACACTGAAACAGTCAATTAAACCTGGGTTCCATGAATATTTTTGAGGATAACGCATGTTAGGTCTAGGTTAGGCCGAGGATTTTCACTCATCAAACTCATACTTTCGCATTCTCCACATACTTGTTGAACGGATCCTGGGTTTTTACTGGTTTGGATCACGTAGTAATGTGGTACCACACTGAAACATTCAATTAAACCTGGTCTTGATAAATATTTTAGAGGATAACGCATGTTAGGTTTGGGTTAGGTCTAGGATTTGCCCTCATCAGGCTCATACTTTCGCAGATTTCTCATACTTCATGGCTGGATCCTGGGCTGTTTCTGGATTGTATCACGTAGTAATGTGGGACCACACTGAAACAATCAATTAAACCTGGTCTTGATAAATATTTTAGAGGATAACGCATGTTAGGTCTGGGATATGTCTGGGATTTGCCCTCATCATACTCATACTTTCGCACACTTCACATACTCGTTGAACAGATCCTGGGTTATTTTCTGGTTTGGATCACATAGTAATGTGGTACCACACTGAAACAGTCGATTAAACCAGGTTTTGATCAATATTTTTGAGGATAACGCACGTTAGGTCTAGTTTAGGCCTGGGATTTGCCCTCATCAGACTCATACTTTCGCATACTTCAAATACTTGTTGAACAGGTCCTGGGTTTTTTTCTGGTTTGGATCACGTAGTAATGTGGTACCACACTGAAACTGTCGATTAAACCTGGTCTTGATAAATATTTTAGAGGATAACGCATGCTAGGTTTGGGTTAGGTCTAGGATTTGCCCTCATCAGGCTCATACTTTCGCATATTTCTCATACTTCATGGCTAGATCCTGGGCTGTTTCTGGATTGTGTCACGTAGTAATGTGGTACCACGCTGAAACAGTCAATTAAACCTGGTCTTGATAAATATTTTAGAGGATAACGCTTGTTAGGTCTATGTTAGCCCTGGGATTTTCACTCAACAGACTCATACTTTCGCATTCTTCACATACTTGTTGAACAGATACAGGGTTTTCTCTGGTTTGGATCACATAGTAATGTGGTACCACACTGAAACAGACGATTAAACCAGGTTTCGATCAATATTTTTGAGGATAACGCATGTTAGGTCTAGGTTAGGCCGGGGTTTTTCACTGATCACACTCATACTTTCGCATTCTTCACATACTTGTTGAACGGATCCTGGGTTTTTACTGGTTTGGATCACGTAGTAATGTGGTACCACACTGAAACAGTCGATTAAACCTGGTTTCGATCAATATTTTTGAGGATAACGCATGTTAGGTCCAGGTTAGGCCGAGGATTTTCACTCATCAAACTCATACTTTCGCATTCTCCACATACTTGTTGAACGGATCCTGGGTTTTTACTGGTTTGGATCACGTAGTAATGTGGTACCACACTGAAACATTCAATTAAACCTGGTCTTGATAAATATTTTAGAGGATAACGCATTTTAGGTTTGGGTTAGGTCTAGGATTTGCCCTCATCAGGCTCATACTTTCGCATATTTCTCATACTTCATGGCTAGATCCTGGGCTGTTTCTGGATTGTGTCACGTAGTAATGTGGTACAACACTGAAACAGTCGATTAAACCAGGTTTCTATCAATATTTTTGAGGATAACGCTTGTTAGGTCTATGTTAGCCCTGGGATTTTCACTCATCAGACTCATACTTTCGCATTCTTCACATACTTGTTGAACAGATACAGGGTCCTTTCTGGTTTGGATCACATAGTAATGTGGTACCACACTGAAACAGACGATTAAACCAGGTTTCGATCAATATTTTTGAGGATAACGCATGTTAGGTCTAGGTTAGGCCGGGGTTTTTCACTGATCACACTCATACTTTCGCATTCTTCACATACTTGTTGAACGGATCCTGGGTTTTTACTGGTTTGGATCACGTAGTAATGTGGTACCACACTGAAACAGTCGATTAAACCTGGTTTCGATCAATATTTTTGAGGATAACGCATGTTAGGTCTAGGTTAGGCCGAGGATTTTCACTCATCAAACTCATACTTTCGCATTCTCCACATACTTGTTGAACGGATCCTGGGTTTTTACTGGTTTGGATCACGTAGTAATGTGGTACCACACTGAAACATTCAATTAAACCTGGTCTTGATAAATATTTTAGAGGATAATGCATGTTAGGTCTGGGATAGGTCTGGGATTTGCTCTCATCAGGCTCATACTTTCGCACACTTCACATACTCGTTTAACAGATCCTGGGTTATTTTCTGGTTTGGATCACATAGTAATGTGGTAACACACTGAAACAGTCGATTAAACCTGGTTTCGATCAATATTTTTGAGGATAACGCATGTTAGGTCTAGGTTAGGCCGGGGATTTTCACTCAGCAGACTCATACTTTCGCATTCTTCACATACTTGTTGAACGGATCCTGGGTTTTTACTGGTTTGGATCACGTAGTAATGTGGTACCACACTGAAACATTCAATTAAACCTGGTCTTGATAAATATTTTAGAGGATAACGCATGTTAGGTCTGGGTTAGGTCTAGGATTTGCCCCCTTCAGGCTCATACTTTCGCATATTTCTCATACTTCATGGCTGGATCCTGGGCTATTTCTGGATTGGATCACGTAGTAATGTGGTACCACACTGAAACAGTCAATTAAACTTGGTATTGATCAATATTTTAGAGAATAATTCATGTTAGGTCTATGTTAGGTCTGGGATTTGCTCTCATCAGGCTCATTCTTTCGCATATTTCTCATACTTGATGGCTAGATCCTGGGCTTTTTCTGGATTGCATTACGTAGTAATGAAGTACAACACTGAAACAGTCAATTCAACCTCGTATCCAACAATATTTTAGAGGACAACGCATGTTAAGCCTAGGTTAGGCCTGGGATTTGCCCTCATCAGGGTCACACTTTCGCAGTTTTAACATACATGTTGACGTGGTCGCGGGTTTTTTCTGCTTTGGATCGCGTAGTAAAGTGGTACCACACTGAAACAGTCCATTAAACCTGGTTTGGATGAATATTTTAGAGGATAACGCATGTTAGGTCTAGGTTAGCCCTGGGATTTTCACTCATCAGACTCATACTTTCGCATTCTTCACATACTTGTTGAACTGATCCTGGGTTTTTTCCGGTTTGGATCACGTAGTAATGTGGTACCACACTGAAACAGTCGATTAAACCCGGTTTCGATCAATATTTTAGAGGATAACGCAAGTTAAGTCTGGGATAGGTCTGGGATTTGACCTCATCAGACTCATACTTTCGCACACTTCACATACTCGTTGAACAGATCCTGGGTTATTTTCTGGTTTGGATCACATAGTAATGTGGTACCACACTGAAACAGTAGATTAAACCAGGTTTCGATCAATATTTTTGAGGATAACGCATGTTAGGTGTAGGTTAGGCCTGGGATTTTCACTCATCAGACTCATACTTTCGCATTCTTCACATACTTGTTGAACGGATCCTGGATTTTTTCTGGTTTGGATCACGTAGTAATGTGGGACCACACTGAAACAATCAATTAAACCTGGTCTTGATAAATATTTTAGAGGAAAACACATGTTAGGTCTGGGTTAGGTCTAGGATTTGCCCTCGTCAGGCTCATACTTTCGCATATTTCTCATACTTCATGGCTAGATCCTGGGCTATTTCTGGATTGGATCATGTAGTAATGTGGTACCACACTGAAACAGTCGATTAAACCAGGTTTCTATCAATATTTTTGAGGATAACGCAAGATAGGTCTGGGATAGGTCTGGGATTTGCCCTCATCAGGCTCATTCTTTCGCGTTTTTCACTTACTTGTTGAACTGATCCTGGGTTTTTTCTGGTTTGGATCACGTAGCAATGTGGTACCACACTGAAACAGTCAATTAAACCTGGTCTTGATAAATATTTTAGAGGATAACGCATGTTAGGTCTGGGATAGGTCTAGGATTTGCCCTCATCAGACTCATACTTTCGCACACTTCACATACTCGTTGAACAGATCCTGGGTTATTTTCTGGTTTGGATCACATAGTAATGTGGTACCACACTGGAACATTCAATTAAACCTGGTCTTGATAAATATTTTAGAGGATAACGCAAGTTAGGTCTGGGTTAGTTCTAGGATTTGCCCTCGTCAGGCTCATTCTTTCGCATATTTCTCACACTTGATGGCTAGATCCTGGGCTTTTTCTGGATTGCATCACGTAGTAATGAAGTACAACACTGAAACAGTCAATTAAACCTGGTATGGATCAATATTTTAGAGGATAACGCATGTTAGGTCTAGGTTAGCCCTGAGATTTTCACTCATCAGACTCATACTTTCGCGTTTTTCACATACTTGTTGAACTGATCCTGGGTTTTTTCTGGTTTGGATCACGTAGCAATGTGGTACCACACTGAAACAGTCAATTAAACCTGGTCTTGATAAATATTTTAGAGGATAACGCATGTCAGGTCTGGGAGAGGTCTAGGATTTGCCCTCATCAGACTCATACTTTCGCATATTTCTCATACGTCATGGCTAGATGCTGGGCTATTTCTGGATTGTATCACGTAGTAACGTGGTACCACACTGAAACAGTCAATTAAACCTGGTCTTGATAAATATTTTAGAGGATAACGCATGTTAGGTCTGGGATAGGTCTAGGATTTGCCCTCATCAGACTCATACTTTTGCACACTTCACATACTCGTTGAACAGATCCTGGGTTATTTTCTGGTTTGGATCACATAGTAATGTGGTACCACACTGAAACAGTCGATTAAACCAGGTTTCGATCAATATTTTTGAGGATAACGCATGTTAGGTCTAGGTTAGGCCTGGGATTTTCACTCATCAGACTCATACTTTCGCGTTCTTCACATACTTGTTGAACGGATCCTGGGTTTTTTCTGGTTTGGATCACGTAGTAATGTCGGACCACACTGAAACAATCAATTAAACCTGGTCTTGATAAATATTTTAGAGGATAACGCAAGTTAGGTCTGGGTTAGGTCTAGGATTTGCCCTCGTCAGGCTCATACTTTCGCATATTTCTCATACTTCATGGCTAGATCCTGGGTTATTTTCTGGATTGGATCACGTAGTAATGTGGTACCACACTGAAACAGTCAATTAAACTTGGTATTGATCAATATTTTAGAGAATAATTCATGTTAGGTCTATGTTAGGTCTGGGATTTGCTCTCATCAGGCTCATTCTTTCGCATATTTCTCATACTTGATGGCTAGATCCTGGGCTTTTTCTGGATTGCATTACGTAGTAATGAAGTACAACACTGAAACAGTCAATTCAACCTCGTATCCATCAATATTTTAGAGGACAACGCATGTTAGGCCTAGGTTAGGCCTGGGATTTGCCCTCATCAGGGTCACACTTTCGCAGTTTTAACATACATGTTGACGTGGTCGCGGGTTTTTTCTGCTTTGGATCACGTAGTAAAGTGGTACCACACTGAAACAGTCCATTAAACCTGGTTTGGATGAATATTTTAGAGGATAACGCATGTTAGGTCTAGGTTAGCCCTGGGATTTTCACTCATCAGACTCATACTTTCGCATTCTTCACATACTTGTTCAACTGATCCTGGGTTTTTCCTGGTTTGGATCACGTAGTAATGTGGTACCACACTGAAACATTCAATTAAACCTGGTCTTGATAAATATTTTAGAGGATAACGCATGTTAGGTCTGGGATAGGTCTGGGATTTGCCCTCATCAGACTCATACTTTCGCACACTTCACATACTCGTTGAACAGATCCTGGGTTATTTTCTAGTTTGGATCACATAGTAATGTGGTACCACACTGAAACAGTCGATTAAACCAGGTTTCGATCAATATTTTTGAGGATAACGCATGTTAGGTGTAGGTTAGGCCTGGGATTTTCACTCATCAGACTCATACTTTCGCATTCTTCACATACTTGTTGATCGGATCCTGGATTTTTTCTGGTTTGGATCACGTAGTAATGTGGGACCACACTGAAACAATCAATTAAACCTGGTCTTGATAAATATTTTAGAGGAAAACACATGTTAGGTCTGGGTTAGGTCTAGGATTTGCCCTCGTCAGGCTCATTCTTTCGCGTTTTTCACTTACTTGTTGAACTGATCCTGGGTTTTTTCTGGTTTGGATCACGTAGCAATGTGGTACCACACTGAAACAGTCAATTAAACCTGGTCTTGATAAATATTTTAGAGGATAACGCATGTTAGGTCTGGGATAGGTCTAGGATTTGCCCTCATCAGACTCATACTTTCGCACACTTCACATACTCGTTGAACAGATCCTGGGTTATTTTCTGGTTTGGATCACATAGTAATGTGGTACCACACTGGAACATTCAATTAAACCAGGTCTTGATAAATATTTTAGAGGATAACGCAAGTTAGGTCTGGGTTAGTTCTAGGATTTGCCCTCGTCAGGCTCATACTTTCGCATATTTCTCATACTTCATGGCTAGATCCTGGGCTATTTCTGGATTAGATCACGTAGTAATGTGGTACCACGCTGAAACATTCAATTAAACCAGGTCTTGATAAATATTTTACAGGAAAACGCATGTTAGGTCTGGGTCAGGTCTAGAATTTGCCCTCATCAGGCTCATACTTTCGCATATTTCTCATACGTCATGGCTAGATCCTGGGCTATTTCTGGATTGTATCACGTAGTAACGTGGTACCACGCTGAAACAGTCAATTAAACCTGGTTTCGATCAATATTTTAGAGGATAACGCAAGTTAGGTCTGGGATATGTCTGGGATATGCCCTCATCAGGCTCATACTTTCGCGTTTTTCACATACTTGTTGAACTGATCCTGGGTTTTTTCTGGTTTGGATCACGTAGCAATGTGGTACCACACTGAAACAGTCAATTAAACCTGGTCTTGATAAATATCTTAGAGGATAACGCATGTTAGGTTTGGGATAGGTCTAGGATTTGCCCTCATCAGACTCATACTTTCGCACACTTCACATGCTCGTTGAACAGATCCTGGGTTATTTTCTGGTTTGGATCACATAGTAATGTGGTACCACACTGAAACAGTCGATTAAACCAGGTTTCGATCAATATTTTTGAGGATAACGCATGTTAGGTCTAGGCTAGGCCTGGGATTTTCACTCATCAGACTCATACTTTCGCATTCTTCACATACTTGTTGAACGGATCCTGGGTTTTTTCTGGTTTGGATCACGTAGTAATGTCGGACCACACTGAAACAATCAATTAAACCTGGTCTTGATAAATATTTTAGAGGATAACGCAAGTTAGGTCTGGGTTAGGTCTAGGATTTGCCCTCGTCAGGCTCATACTTTCGCATATTTCTCATACTTCATGGCTAGATCCTGGGCTATCTCTGGATTAGATCACGTAGTAATGTGGTACCACACTGAAACAGTCAGTTAAGCCTGGTTTTGATCAATATTTTAGAGAATAATTCATGTTAGGTCTAGGTTAGGTCTGGGATTTGCTCTCATCAGGCTCATTCTTTCGCATATTTCTCACACTTGATGGCTAGATCCTGGGCTTTTTCTGGATTGCATCACGTAGTAATGAAGTACAACACCGAAACAGTCAATTAAACCTGGTATGGATCAATATTTTAGAGGATAACGCATGTTAGGTCTAGGTTAGCCCTGAGATTTTCACTCATCAGACTCATACTTTCGCGTTTTTCACATACTTGTTGAACTGATCCTGGGTTTTTTCTGGTTTGGATCACGTAGCAATGTGGTACCACACTGAAACAGTCAATTAAACCTGGTCTTGATAAATATTTTAGAGGATAACGCATGTTAGGTCTGGGAGAGGTCTAGGATTTGCCCTCATCAGACTCATACTTTCGCATATTTCTCATTCGTCATGGCTAGATGCTGGGCTATTTCTGGATTGTATCACGTAGTAACGTGGTACCACACTGAAACAGTCAATTAAACCTGGTCTTGATAAATATTTTAGAGGATAACGCATGTTAGGTCTGGGATAGGTCTAGGATTTGCCCTCATCAGACTCATACTTTTGCACACTTCACATACTCGTTGAACAGATCCTGGGTTATTTTCTGGTTTGGATCACATAGTAATGTGGTACCACACTGAAACAGTCGATTAAACCAGGTTTCGATCAATATTTTTGTGGATAACGCATGTTAGGTCTAGGTTAGGCCTGGGATTTTCACTCATCAGACTCATACTTTCGCATTCTTCACATACTTGTTGAACGGATCCTGGGTTTTTTCTGGTTTGGATCACGTAGTAATGTCGGACCACACTGAAACAATCAATTAAACCTGGTCTTGATAAATATTTTAGAGGATAACGCAAGTTAGGTCTGGGTTAGGTCTAGGATTTGCCCTCGTCAGGCTCATACTTTCGCATATTTCTCATACTTCATGGCTAGATCCTGGGTTATTTTCTGGATTGGATCACGTAGTAATGTGGTACCACACTGAAACAGTCAATTAAACTTGGTATTGATCAATATTTTAGAGAATAATTCATGTTAGGTCTATGTTAGGTCTGGGATTTGCTCTCATCAGGCTCATTCTTTCGCATATTTCTCATACTTGATGGCTAGATCCTGGGCCTTTTCTGGATTGCATTACGTAGTAATGAAGTACAACACTGAAACAGTCAACTCAACCTCGTATCCATCAATATTTTAGAGGACAACGCATGTTAGGCCTAGGTTAGGCCTGGGATTTGCCCTCCTCAGGGTCACACTTTCGCAGTTTTAACATACATGTTGACGTGGTCGCGGGTTTTTTCTGCTTTGGATCACGTAGTAAAGTGGTACCACACTGAAACAGTCCATTAAACCTGGTTTGGATGAATATTTTAGAGGATAACGCATGTTAGGTCTAGGTTAGCCCTGGGATTTTCACTCATCAGACTCATACTTTCGCATTCTTCACATACTTGTTGAACTGATCCTGGGTTTTTTCCGGTTTGGATCACGTAGTAATGTGGTACCACACTGAAACATTCAATTAAACCTGGTCTTGATAAATATTTTAGAGAATAATTCATGTTATGTCTAGGTTAGGTCTGGGATTTGCTCGCATCAGGCTCATACTTTCGCACACTTCACATACTCGTTTAACAGATCCTGGGTTATTTTCTGGTTTGGATCACATAGTAATGTGGTAACACACTGAAACAGTCGATTAAACCTGGTTTCGATGAATATTTTTGAGGATAACGCATGTTAGGTCTAGGTTAGGCCGGGGATTTTCACTCAGCAGACTCATACTTTCGCATTCTTCACATACTTGTTGAACGGATCCTGGGTTTTTACTGGTTTGGATCACGTAGTAATGTGGTACCACACTGAAACATTCAATTAAACCTGGTCTTGATAAATATTTTAGAGGATAACGCATGTTAGGTCTGGGTTAGGTCTAGGATTTGCCCCCATCAGGCTCATACTTTCGCATATTTCTCATACTTCATGGCTGGATCCTGGGCTATTTCTGGATTGGATCACGTAGTAATGTGGTACCACACTGAAACAGTCAATTAAACTTGGTATTGATCAATATTTTAGAGAATAATTCATGTTAGGTCTATGTTAGGTCTGGGATTTGCTCTCATCAGGCTCATTCTTTCGCATATTTCTCGTACTTGATGGCTAGATCCTGGGGTTTTTCTGGATTGCATTACGTAGTAATGAAGTACAACACTGAAACAGTCAATTCAACCTCGTATCCATCAATATTTTAGAGGACAACGCATGTTAGGCCTAGGTTAGGCCTGGGATTTGCCCTCATCAGGGTACACTTTCGCAGTTTTAACATACATGTTGACGTGGTCGCGGGTTTTTTCTGCTTTGGATCGCGTAGTAAAGTGGTACCACACTGAAACAGTCCATTAAACCTGGTTTGGATGAATATTTTAGAGGATAACGCATGTTAGGTCTAGGTTAGCCCTGGGATTTTCACTCATCAGACTCATACTTTCGCATTCTTCACATACTTGTTGAACTGATCCTGGGTTTTTTCCGGTTTGGATCACGTAGTAATGTGGTACCACACTGAAACAGTCGATTAAACCCGGTTTCGATCAATATTTTAGAGGATAACGCAAGTTAAGTCTGGGATAGGTCTGGGATTTGACCTCATCAGACTCATACTTTCGCACACTTCACATACTCGTTGAACAGATCCTGGGTTATTTTCTGGTTTGGATCACATAGTAATGTGGTACCACACTGAAACAGTAGATTAAACCAGGTTTCGAACAATATTTTAATGGATAACGCATGTTAGGACTAGGTTAGGCCTGGGATTTCACTCATCAGACTCATACTTTGGCATTCTTCACATACTTGTTCAACTGATCCTGGGTTTTTCCTGGTTTGGATCACGTAGTAATGTGGTACCACACTGAAACAGTCAATTAAACCTGGTCTTGATAAATATTTTAGAGGAAAACACATGTTAGGTCTGGGATAGGTCTGGGATTTGCCCTCATCAGACTCATACTTTCGCACACTTCACATACTCGTTGAACAGATCCTGGGTTATTTTCTAGTTTGGATCACATAGTAATGTGGTACCACACTGAAACAGTCGATTAAACCAGGTTTCGATCAATATTTTTGAGGATAACGCATGTTAGGTGTAGGTTAGGCCTGGGATTTTCACTCATCAGACTCGTACTTTCGCATTCTTCACATACCTGTTGAACGGATCCTGGATTTTTTCTGGTTTGGATCACGTAGTAATGTGGGACCACACTGAAACAATCAATTAAACCTGGTCTTGATAAATATTTTAGAGGAAAACACATGTTAGGTCTGGGTTAGGTCTAGGATTTGCCCTCGTCAGGCTCATACTTTCGCATATTTCTCATACTTCATGGCTAGATCCTGGGCTATTTCTGGATTGGATCATGTAGTAATGTGGTACCACACTGAAACAGTCGATTAAACCAGGTTTCTATCAATATTTTTGAGGATAACGCAAGATAGGTCTGGGTTAGGTCTGGGATTTGCCCTCATCAGGCTCATTCTTTCGCGTTTTTCACTTACTTGTTGAACTGATCCTGGGTTTTTTCTGGTTTGGATCACGTAGCAATGTGGTACCACACTGAAACAGTCAATTAAACCTGGTCTTGATAAATATTTTAGAGGATAACGCATGTTAGGTCTGGGATAGGTCTAGGATTTGCCCTCATCAGACTCATACTTTCGCACACTTCACATACTCGTTGAACAGATCCTGGGTTATTTTCTGGTTTGGATCACATAGTAATGTGGTACCACACTGGAACATTCAATTAAACCTGGTCTTGATAAATATTTTAGAGGATAACGCAAGTTAGGTCTGGGTTAGTTCTAGGATTTGCCCTCGTCAGGCTCATACTTTCGCATATTTCTCATACTTCATGGCTAGATCCTGGGCTATTTCTGGATTAGATCACGTAGTAATGTGGTACCACGCTGAAACATTCAATTAAACCAGGTCTTGATAAATATTTTACAGGAAAACGCATGTTAGGTCTGGGTCAGGTCTAGAATTTGCCCTCATCAGGCTCATACTTTCGCATATTTCTCATACGTCATGGCTAGATCCTGGGCTATTTCTGGATTGTATCACGTAGTAATGTCGGACCACACTGAAACAATCAATTAAACCTGGTCTTGATAAATATTTTAGAGGATAACGCAAGTTAGGTCTGGGTTAGGTCTAGGATTTGCCCTCGTCAGGCTCATACTTTCGCATATTTCTCATACTTCATGGCTAGATCCTGGGCTATCTCTGGATTAGATCACGTAGTAATGTGGTACCACACTGAAACAGTCAGTTAAACCTGGTTTTGATCAATATTTTAGAGAATAATTCATGTTAGGTCTAGGTTAGGTCAGGGATTTGCTCTCATCAGGCTCATTCTTTCGCATATTTCTCACACTTGATGGCTAGATCCTGGGCTTTTTCTGGATTGCATCACGTAGTAATGAAGTACAACACTGAAACAGTCAATTAAACCTGGTATGGATCAATATTTTAGAGGATAACGCATGTTAGGTCTAGGTTAGCCCTGAGATTTTCACTCATCAGACTCATACTTTCGCGTTTTTCACATACTTGTTGAACTGATCCTGGGTTTTTTCTGGTTTGGATCACGTAGCAATGTGGTACCACACTGAAGCAGTCAATTAAACCTGGTCTTGATAAATATTTTAGAGGATAACGCATGTTAGGTCTGGGAGAGGTCTAGGATTTGCCCTCATCAGACTCATACTTTCGCATATTTCTCATACGTCATGGCTAGATGCTGGGCTATTTCAGGATTGTATCACGTAGTAACGTGGTACCACACTGAAACAGTCAATTAAACCTGGTCTTGATAAATATTTTAGAGGATAACGCATGTTAGGTCTGGGATAGGTCTAGGATTTGCCCTCATCAGACTCATACTTTTGCACACTTCACATACTCGTTGAACAGATCCTGGGTTATTTTCTGGTTTGGATCACATAGTAATGTGGTACCACACTGAAACAGTCGATTAAACCAGGTTTCGATCAATATTTTTGAGGATAACGCATGTTAGGTCTAGGTTAGGCCTGGGATTTTCACTCAGCAGACTCATACTTTCGCATTCTTCACATACTTGTTGAACGGATCCTGGGTTTTTTCTGGTTTGGATCACGTAGTAATGTCGGACCACACTGAAACAATCAATTAAACCTGGTCTTGATAAATATTTTAGAGGATAACGCAAGTTAGGTCTGGGTTAGGTCTAGGATTTGCCCTCGTCAGGCTCATACTTTCGCATATTTCTCATACTTCATGGCTAGATCCTGGGTTATTTTCTGGATTGGATCACGTAGTAATGTGGTACCACACTGAAACAGTCAATTAAACTTGGTATTGATCAATATTTTAGAGAATAATTCATGTTAGGTCTATGTTAGGTCTGGGATTTGCTCTCATCAGGCTCATTCTTTCGCATATTTCTCATACTTGATGGCTAGATCCTGGGCTTTTTCTGGATTGCATTACGTAGTAATGAAGTACAACACTGAAACAGTCAATTCAACCTCGTATCCATCAATATTTTAGAGGACAACGCATGTTAGGCCTAGGTTAGGCCTGGGATTTGCCCTCATCAGGGTCACACTTTCGCAGTTTTAACATACATGTTGACGTGGTCGCGGGTTTTTTCAGCTTTGGATCACGTAGTAAAGTGGTACCACACTGAAACAGTCGATTAAACCCGGTTTCGATCAATATTTTAGAGGATAACGCAAGTTAAGTCTGGGATAGGTCTGGGATTTGACCTCATCAGACTCATACTTTCGCACACTTCACATACTCGTTGAACAGATCCTGGGTTATTTTCTGGTTTGGATCACATAGTAATGTGGTACCACACTGAAACAGTAGATTAAACCAGGTTTCGAACAATATTTTAATGGATAACGCATGTTAGGACTAGGTTAGGCCTGGGATTTCACTCATCAGACTCATACTTTGGCATTCTTCACATACTTGTTCAACTGATCCTGGGTTTTTCCTGGTTTGGATCACGTAGTAATGTGGTACCACACTGAAACAGTCAATTAAACCTGGTCTTGATAAATATTTTAGAGGAAAACACATGTTAGGTCTGGGATAGGTCTGGGATTTGCCCTCATCAGACTCATACTTTCGCACACTTCACATACTCGTTGAACAGATCCTGGGTTATTTTCTAGTTTGGATCACATAGTAATGTGGTACCACACTGAAACAGTCGATTAAACCAGGTTTCGATCAATATTTTTGAGGATAACGCATGTTAGGTGTAGGTTAGGCCTGGGATTTTCACTCATCAGACTCGTACTTTCGCATTCTTCACATACCTGTTGAACGGATCCTGGATTTTTTCTGGTTTGGATCACGTAGTAATGTGGGACCACACTGAAACAATCAATTAAACCTGGTCTTGATAAATATTTTAGAGGAAAACACATGTTAGGTCTGGGTTAGGTCTAGGATTTGCCCTCGTCAGGCTCATACTTTCGCATATTTCTCATACTTCATGGCTAGATCCTGGGCTATTTCTGGATTGGATCATGTAGTAATGTGGTACCACACTGAAACAGTCGATTAAACCAGGTTTCTATCAATATTTTTGAGGATAACGCAAGATAGGTCTGGGTTAGGTCTGGGATTTGCCCTCATCAGGCTCATTCTTTCGCGTTTTTCACTTACTTGTTGAACTGATCCTGGGTTTTTTCTGGTTTGGATCACGTAGCAATGTGGTACCACACTGAAACAGTCAATTAAACCTGGTCTTGATAAATATTTTAGAGGATAACGCATGTTAGGTCTGGGATAGGTCTAGGATTTGCCCTCATCAGACTCATACTTTCGCACACTTCACATACTCGTTGAACAGATCCTGGGTTATTTTCTGGTTTGGATCACATAGTAATGTGGTACCACACTGGAACATTCAATTAAACCTGGTCTTGATAAATATTTTAGAGGATAACGCAAGTTAGGTCTGGGTTAGTTCTAGGATTTGCCCTCGTCAGGCTCATACTTTCGCATATTTCTCATACTTCATGGCTAGATCCTGGGCTATTTCTGGATTAGATCACGTAGTAATGTGGTACCACGCTGAAACATTCAATTAAACCAGGTCTTGATAAATATTTTACAGGAAAACGCATGTTAGGTCTGGGTCAGGTCTAGAATTTGCCCTCATCAGGCTCATACTTTCGCATATTTCTCATACGTCATGGCTAGATCCTGGGCTATTTCTGGATTGTATCACGTAGTAATGTCGGACCACACTGAAACAATCAATTAAACCTGGTCTTGATAAATATTTTAGAGGATAACGCAAGTTAGGTCTGGGTTAGGTCTAGGATTTGCCCTCGTCAGGCTCATACTTTCGCATATTTCTCATACTTCATGGCTAGATCCTGGGCTATCTCTGGATTAGATCACGTAGTAATGTGGTACCACACTGAAACAGTCAGTTAAACCTGGTTTTGATCAATATTTTAGAGAATAATTCATGTTAGGTCTAGGTTAGGTCAGGGATTTGCTCTCATCAGGCTCATTCTTTCGCATATTTCTCACACTTGATGGCTAGATCCTGGGCTTTTTCTGGATTGCATCACGTAGTAATGAAGTACAACACTGAAACAGTCAATTAAACCTGGTATGGATCAATATTTTAGAGGATAACGCATGTTAGGTCTAGGTTAGCCCTGAGATTTTCACTCATCAGACTCATACTTTCGCGTTTTTCACATACTTGTTGAACTGATCCTGGGTTTTTTCTGGTTTGGATCACGTAGCAATGTGGTACCACACTGAAGCAGTCAATTAAACCTGGTCTTGATAAATATTTTAGAGGATAACGCATGTTAGGTCTGGGAGAGGTCTAGGATTTGCCCTCATCAGACTCATACTTTCGCATATTTCTCATACGTCATGGCTAGATGCTGGGCTATTTCAGGATTGTATCACGTAGTAACGTGGTACCACACTGAAACAGTCAATTAAACCTGGTCTTGATAAATATTTTAGAGGATAACGCATGTTAGGTCTGGGATAGGTCTAGGATTTGCCCTCATCAGACTCATACTTTTGCACACTTCACATACTCGTTGAACAGATCCTGGGTTATTTTCTGGTTTGGATCACATAGTAATGTGGTACCACACTGAAACAGTCGATTAAACCAGGTTTCGATCAATATTTTTGAGGATAACGCATGTTAGGTCTAGGTTAGGCCTGGGATTTTCACTCAGCAGACTCATACTTTCGCATTCTTCACATACTTGTTGAACGGATCCTGGGTTTTTTCTGGTTTGGATCACGTAGTAATGTCGGACCACACTGAAACAATCAATTAAACCTGGTCTTGATAAATATTTTAGAGGATAACGCAAGTTAGGTCTGGGTTAGGTCTAGGATTTGCCCTCGTCAGGCTCATACTTTCGCATATTTCTCATACTTCATGGCTAGATCCTGGGTTATTTTCTGGATTGGATCACGTAGTAATGTGGTACCACACTGAAACAGTCAATTAAACTTGGTATTGATCAATATTTTAGAGAATAATTCATGTTAGGTCTATGTTAGGTCTGGGATTTGCTCTCATCAGGCTCATTCTTTCGCATATTTCTCATACTTGATGGCTAGATCCTGGGCTTTTTCTGGATTGCATTACGTAGTAATGAAGTACAACACTGAAACAGTCAATTCAACCTCGTATCCATCAATATTTTAGAGGACAACGCATGTTAGGCCTAGGTTAGGCCTGGGATTTGCCCTCATCAGGGTCACACTTTCGCAGTTTTAACATACATGTTGACGTGGTCGCGGGTTTTTTCAGCTTTGGATCACGTAGTAAAGTGGTACCACACTGAAACAGTCCATTAAACCTGGTTTGGATGAATATTTTAGAGGATAACGCATGTTAGGTCTAGGTTAGCCCTGGGATTTTCACTCATCAGACTCATACTTTCGCATTCTTCACATACTTGTTGAACTGATCCTGGGTTTTTTCCGGTTTGGATCACGTAGTAATGTGGTACCACACTGAAACAGTCGATTAAACCCGGTTTCGATCAATATTTTAGAGGATAACGCAAGTTAAGTCTGGGATAGGTCTGAGATTTGACCTCATCAGACTCATACTTTCGGACACTTCACATACTCGTTGAACAGATCCTGGGTTATTTTCTGGTTTGGATCACATAGTAATGTAGTACCACACTGAAACAGTAGATTAAACCAGGTTTCGAACAATATTTTAATGGATAACGCATGTTAGGACTAGGTTAGGCCTGGGATTTCACTCATCAGACTCATACTTTGGCATTCTTCACATACTTGTTCAACTGATCCTGGGTTTTTCCTGGTTTGGATCACGTAGTAATGTGGTACCACACTGAAACATTCAATTAAACCTGGTCTTGATAAATATTTTAGAGGATAACGCATGTTAGGTCTGGGATAGGTCTGGGATTTGCCCTCATCAGACTCATACTTTCGCACACTTCACATACTCGTTGAACAGATCCTGGGTTATTTTCTGGTTTGGATCACATAGTAATGTGGTACCACACTGGAACATTCAATTAAACCTGGTCTTGATAAATATTTTAGAGGATAACGCAAGTTAAGTCTGGGATAGGTCTGAGATTTGACCTCATCAGACTCATACTTTCGGACACTTCACATACTCGTTGAACAGATCCTGGGTTATTTTCTGGTTTGGATCACATAGTAATGTAGTACCACACTGAAACAGTAGATTAAACCAGGTTTCGAACAATATTTTAATGGATAACGCATGTTAGGACTAGGTTAGGCCTGGGATTTCACTCATCAGACTCATACTTTGGCATTCTTCACATACTTGTTCAACTGATCCTGGGTTTTTCCTGGTTTGGATCACGTAGTAATGTGGTACCACACTGAAACAGTCGATTAAACCAGGTTTCGATCAATATTTTTGAGGATAACGCATGTTAGGTGTAGGTTAGGCCTGGGATTTTCACTCATCAGACTCATACTTTGGCATTCTTCACATACTTGTTCAACTGATCCTGGGTTTTTCCTGGTTTGGATCACGTAGTAATGTGGGACCACACTGAAACAATCAATTAAACCTGGTCTTGATAAATATTTTAGAGGAAAACACATGTTAGGTCTGGGTTAGGTCTAGGATTTGCCCTCGTCAGGCTCATACTTTCGCATATTTCTCATACTTCATGGCTAGATCCTGGGCTATTTCTGGATTGGATCATGTAGTATTGTGGTACCACACTGAAACAGTCGATTAAACCAGGTTTCTATCAATATTTTTGAGGATAACGCAAGATAGGTCTGGGATAGGTCTGGGATTTGCCCTCATCAGGCTCATTCTTTCGCGTTTCTCACTTACTTGTTGAACTGATCCTGGGTTTTTTCTGGTTTGGATCACGTAGCAATGTGGTACCACACTGAAACAGTCAATTAAACCTGGTCTTGATAAATATTTTAGAGGATAACGCATGTTAGGTCTGGGATAGGTCTAGGATTTGCCCTCATCAGACTCATACTTTCGCACACTTCACATACTCGTTGAACAGATCCTGGGTTATTTTCTGGTTTGGATCACATAGTAATGTCGTACCACACTGGAACATTCAATTAAACCAGGTCTTGATAAATATTTTAGAGGATAACGCAAGTTAGGTCTGGGTTAGTTCTAGGATTAACCCTCGTCAGGCTCATACTTTCGCATATTTCTCATACTTCATGGCTAGATCCTGGGCTATTTCTGGATTAGATCACGTAGTAATGTGGTACCACGCTGAAACATTCAATTAAACCAGGTCTTGATAAATATTTTACAGGAAAACGCATGTTAGGTCTGGGTCAGGTCTAGAATTTGCCCTCATCAGGCTCATACTTTCGCATATTTCTCATACGTCATGGCTAGATCCTGGGCTATTTCTGGATTGTATCACGTAGTAACGTGGTACCACGCTGAAACAGTCAATTAAACCTGGTTTCGATCAATATTTTAGAGGATAACGCAAGTTAGGTCTGGGATAGGTCTGGGATATGCCCTCATCAGGCTCATACTTTCGCGTTTTTCACATACTTGTTGAACTGATCCTGGGTTTTTTCTGGTTTGGATCACGTAGCAATGTGGTACCACACTGAAACAGTCAATTAAACCTGGTCTTGATAAATATCTTAGAGGATAACGCATGTTAGGACTGGGATAGGTCTAGGATTTGCCCTCATCAGACTCATACTTTCGCACACTTCACATACTCGTTGAACAGATCCTGGGTTATTTTCTGGTTTGGATCACATAGTAATGTGGTACCACACTGAAACAGTCGATTAAACCAGGTTTCGATCAATATTTTTGAGGATAACGCATGTTAGGTCTAGGTTAGGTCTGGGATTTTCACTCATCAGACTCATACTTTCGCATTCTTCACATACTTGTTGAACGGATCCTGGGTTTTTTCTGGTTTGGATCACGTAGTAATGTCGGACCACACTGAAACAATCAATTAAACCTGGTCTTGATAAATATTTTAGAGGATAACGCAAGTTAGGTCTGGGTTAGGTCTAGGATTTGCCCTCGTCAGGCTCATACTTTCGCATATTTCTCATACTTCATGGCTAGATCCTGGGTTATTTTCTGGTTTGGATCACATAGTAATGAAGTACAACACTGAAACAGTCAATTAAACCTGGTATGGATCAATATTTTAGAGGATAACGCATGTTAGGTCTAGGTTAGCCCTGAGATTTTCACTCATCAGACTCATACTTTCGCATTCTTCACATACTTGTTGAACGGATCCTGGGATTTTTCTGGATTGGTACACGTAGTAATGTGGTACCACACTGAAACATTCAATTAAACCAGGTCTTGATAAATATTTTAGAGGAAAACGCATGTTAGGTCTGGGATAGGTCTAGGATTTGCCCTCATCAGACTCATACTTTCGCAAACTTCACATACTCGTTGAACAGATCCTGGGTTTTTTCCGGTTTGGGTCACGTAGTAGTGTGGTACCACACTGAAACAGTCTATTAAACCTGGTTTCGATCAATATTTTTGAGGATAACGCATGTTAGGTCTAGGTTAGGTCTAGGATTTGCCCTCGTCAGCCTCATACTTTCGCATATTTCTCATATTTCACGGCTAGATCCTGGGCTATTTCTGGATTGGATCACATAGTAATGTGGTACCACACTGAAACAGTCAATTAAACCTGGTTTTGATCAATATTTTAGAGAATAATTCATGTTAGGTCTATGTCAGGTCTGGGATTTGCTCTCATCAGGCTCATTCTTTCGCATATTTCTCATACTTGATGGCTAGATCCTGGGCTTTTTCTGGATTGCATCACGTAGTAATGAAGTACAACACTGAAACAGTCAATTCAACCTGGTATCCATCAATATTTTAGAGGACAACGCATGTTAGGTCTAGGTTAGGCCTGGGATTTGCCCTCATCAGGGTGTATACTTTCGCAGTTTTAACATACATGTTGACGTGACCGAGGGTTTTTTCTGCTTTGGATCACGTACTAAAGTGGTACCACACTGAAACAGTCCATTAAACCTGATTTGGATCAATATTTTAGAGGATAACGCATGTTAGGTCTAGGTTAGCCCTGGGATTTTCAGTCATCAGACTCATACTTTCGCATTCTTCACATACTTGTTGAACGGATCCTGGGTTTTTTCTGGTTTCGCTCACGTAGTAATGTGGTACCACACTGGAACATTCAATTAAACCTGGTCTTGATAAATATTTTAGAGTATAACGCATGTTAGGTTTGGGTTAGGTCTAGGATTTGCCCTCATCAGGCTCATACTTTCACATATTTCTCATACTTCATGGCTAGATCCTGGGCTGTTTCTGGATTGTATCACGTAGTAATGTGGTACCACGCTGAAACAGTCAATTAAACCTGGTTTCGTTCAATATTTTAGAGGATATGGCAAGTTAGGTCTGGGATAGGTCTGGGATTTGCCCTCATCAGGCTCATACTTTCGCGTTTTTCACATACTTGTTGAACAGATCCTGGGTTTTTTCCGGTTTGGGTCACATAGTAGTGTGGTACCACACTGAAACTGTCGATTAAACCTGGTTTCGATCAATATTTTTGAGGATAACGCATGTTAGGTCTGGGTTAGGCCGGGGATTTTCACTCATCTGACTCATACTTTCGCATTCTTCACATACTTGTTGAACGGATCCTGGGTTTTTTCTGGTTTGGATCACGTAGTAATGTGGGACCACACTGAAACAATCATTTAAACCTGGTCATGATAAATATTTTAGAGGATAACGCATGTTAGGTTTGGGTTAGGTCTAAGATTTGCCCTCATCAGGCTCATACTTTCGCATATTTCTCATACTTCATGGCTAGATCCTGGGCTGTTTCTGGTTTGGATCACGTAGTAATATGGGACCACACTGAAACAATCAATTAAACCTGGTCATGATAAATATTTTAGAGGATAACGCATGTTAGGTCTGGGATAGGTCTGGGATTTGCCCTCATCAGACTCATACTTTCGCACACTTCACATACTCGTTGAACAGATCCTGGGTTATTTTCTGGTTTGGATCACATAGTAATGTGGTACCACACTGAAACAGTCGATTAAATCAGGTTTCGATCAATATTTTTGAGGATAACGCATGTTAGGTCTAGGTCAGGCCTGAGATGTGCCCTCATCAGGGTCATACTTTCGCAGTTTTATCATACATGTTGACGTGATCGAGGGTTTTTTCTGCTTTGGATCACGTAGTAAAGTGGTACCACACTGAAACAGTCCACTAAACCTGGTTTGGATCAATATTTTGGTGGATAACGCATGTTAGGTCTGGGATAGGTCTAGGATTTGCCCTCATCAGACTCATACTTTCGCATTCTTCACATGCTTGTTGAACGGATCCTGGGTTTTTTCTGGTTTGGATCACGTAGTAATGTGGGACCACACTGAAACAGTCAATTAGACCTGGTTTCGATCAATATTTTAGAGGATAACGCAAGTTAGGTCTGGGATAGGTCTGGGATTTGCCCCCATCAGGCTCATACTTTCGTGTTTCTCACATACTTGTTGAACAGATCCTGGGTTTTCTCTGGTTTGGGTTATGTAGTAATGTGGTACCACACTGAAACAGTCGATTAAACCAGGTTTCGATCAATATTTTTGAGGATAACGCAAGTTAGGTCTAGGTTAGTCGTAGGATTTTCACTCATCAGACTCATACTTTCGCATTCTTCACATACCTGTTGAACGGATCCTGGGTTTTTTCTGGTTTGGATCACGTAGTAATAAAGTACAACACTGAAACAGTCAATTAAACCTGGTTTCCATCAATATTTTAGAGGACAACGCATGTTAGGTCTAGGTTAGGCCTGGGATTTGCCCACATCAGCGTCATACTTTCGCAGTTCTAACATACATGTTTACCTGATCGAGGGCTTTTTATGCTTTGGATCACGTAGTAAAGTGGTACCACAATGAAACAGTCCACTAAACCTGGTTTGGACCAATATTTTAGAAGATAACGCATGTTAGGTCTAGGTTAGCCCTGAGATTTTCACTCATCAGACTCATACTTTCGCATTCTTCACATACTTGTTGAACGGATCCTGGGATTTTTCTGGATTGGTACACGTAGTAATCTGGTACCACACTAAAACATTCAATTAAACCAGGTCTTGATAAATATTTTAGAGGATAACGCATGTTAGGTCTGGGTCAGGTCTAGAATTTGCCCTCATCAGGCTCATACTTTCGCATATTTCTCATACTTCATGGCTAGATCCTGGGCTATTTCTGGATTGTATCACGTATTAACGTGGTACCACGCTGAAACAGTCGATTAAACCTGGTTTCGATCAATATTTTTGAGGATAACGCATGTTAGGTCTAGGTTAGGTCTAGGATTTGCTCTCATCAGGCTCATTCTTTCGCATATTTCTCATACTTGATGGCTAGATCCTGGGCTTTTTCTGGATTGCATCACGTAGTAATGAAGTACAACACTGAAACAGTCAATTCAACCTGGTATCCATCAATATTTTAGAGGACAACGCATGTTAGGTCTAGGTTAGGCCTGGGATTTGCCCTCATCAGGGTCATACTTTCGCAGTTTTAACATACATGTTGACGTGACCGAGGGTTTTTTCTGCTTTGGATCACGTAGTAAAGTGGTACCACACTGAAACAGTCCATTACACCTGGTTTGGATCAATATTTTAGAGGATAACGCATGTTAGGTCTAGGTTAGCCCTGGGATTTTCAGTCATCAGACTCATACTTTCGCATTCTTCACATACTTGTTGAACAGATCCTGGGTTTTCTCTGGTTTGGATCACGTAGTAGTGTGGTACCACACTGAAACAGTCCATTAAACCTGGTTTGGATCAATATTTTAGAGGATAACGCATGTTAGGTCTGGGATAGCCCTAGGATTTGCCCTCATCAGACTCATACTTTCGCATTCTTCAGATACTTGTTGAACGGATCCCGGGTTTTTTCTGGTTTGGATCACGTAGTAATGTGGGACCACACTGAAACAGTCAATTAAACCTGGTCATTAAAAATATTTTAGAGGATACCGCATGTTATGTCTGGGTTAGGTCTAGGATTTGCCCTCGTCAGGCTCGTACTTTCGCATATTTCTCATACTTCATTGCTAGATCCTGGGCTATTTCTGGATTGGATCACGTAGTAATGTGCTACCACACTGAAACAGTCAATTAAACCTGGTTTCAATCAATATTTTAGAGGATAACGCAAGTTAGGTCTGCGATAGGTCTGGGATTTGCCCTCATCAGGGTCATACTTTCGCAGTTTTATCATACATGTTGACGTGATCGAGGGTTTTTTCTGCTTTGGATCACGTAGTAAAGTGGTACCACACTGAAACAGTCCACTGAACCTGGTTTGGATCAATATTTTAGAGGGTAACGCATGTTAGGCCTGTTTCAGGCCGAGGATTTTCACTCATCTGACACATACTTTCGCATTCTTCACATACTTGTTGAACGGATCCTGGGTTTTTTCTGGTTTGGATAACGTAGTAATGTGGGACCACACTGAAACAATCACTTAAACCTGGTCATGATAAATATTTTAGAGGATAACGCATGTTAGGTCTGGGATAGGTCTGGGATTTGCCCTCATCAGACTCACACTTTCGCATTCTTCACATACTTGTTGAACGGATCCTGGGTTTTTTCTGGTTTGGATCACGTAGTAATTTGGGACCACACTGAAACAGTCAATTAAACCTGGTCATTAAAAATATTTTAGAGGATAACGCATGTTATGTCTGGGTTAGGTCTAGGATTTGCCCTCGTCAGGCTCGTACTTTCGCATATTTCTCATACTTCATTGCTAGATCCTGGGCTATTTCTGGATTGGATCACGTAGTAATGTGCTACCACACTGAAACAGTCAATTAAACCTGGTTTCAATCAATATTTTAGAGGATAACGCAAGTTAGGTCTGCGATAGGTCTGGGATTTGCCCTCATCAGGGTCATACTTTCGCAGTTTTATCATACATGTTGACGTGATCGAGGGTTTTTTCTGCTTTGGATCACGTAGTAAAGTGGTACCACACTGAAACAGTCCACTGAACCTGGTTTGGATCAATATTTTAGAGGGTAACGCATGTTAGGCCTGTTTCAGGCCGAGGATTTTCACTCATCTGACACATACTTTCGCATTCTTCACATACTTGTTGAACGGATCCTGGGTTTTTTCTGCTTTGGATCACGTAGTAAAGTGGTACCACACTGAAACAGTCCACTGAACCTGGTTTGGATCAATATTTTAGAGGGTAACGCATGTTAGGCCTGTTTCAGGCCGAGGATTTTCACTCATCTGACACATACTTTCGCATTCTTCACATACTTGTTGAACGGATCCTGGGTTTTTTCTGGTTTGGATAACGTAGTAATGTGGGACCACACTGAAACAATCACTTAAACCTGGTCATGATAAATATTTTAGAGGATAACGCATGTCAGGTCCGGGATCGGTCTGGGATTTGACCTCATCAGGGTCATACTTTCGCAGTTTTAACATGCATGTTGACCTGATCGAGGGTTTTTTCTGCTTTGGATCACGTAGTAGAGTGGTACCACAACTAAAACAGTCAATTAAACCTGGTTTCGATCATTATTTTAGAGGATAACGCAAGTTAGGTCTGGGATAGGTCTGGGATTAGCCCTCATCAGACTCATACTTTCGTATATTTCTCATACTTCATGGCTAGATCCTGGGCTGTTTCTGGATTGTATCACGTAGTAATGTGGTACCACGCTGAAACAGTCAATTAAACCTGGTTTCGATCAATATTTTAGAGGATAACGCAAGTTAGGTCTGGGATAGGTCTAGGATTTGCCCTCATCAGACTCATACTTTCGCATTCTTCACATACTTGTTGAACGGATCCTGGGTTTTTTCTGGTTTGGATCACGTAGTAATTTGGGACCACACTGAAATAATCAATTAAACCTGGTCATGATAAATATTTTAGAGGATAACGCATGTTAGGTCTGGGTTAGGTCTAGGATTTGCCCTCGTCAGGCTCATACTTTCGCATATTTCTCATACTTCATGGCTAGATCCTGGGCTATTTCTGGATTGGATCACGTAGTAATGTGGTACCACACTGAAACAGTCAATTAAACCTGGTTTTGATCAATATTTTAGAGAATAATTCATGTTAGGTCTATGTTAGGTCTGGGATTTGCTCTCATCAGGCTCATTCTTTCGCATATTTCTCATACTTGATGGCTAGATCCTGGGCTTTTTCTGGATTGCATCACGTAGTAATGAAGTACAACACTGAAACAGTCAATTCAACCTGGTATCCATCAATATTTTAGAGGACAACGCATGTTAGGTCTAGGTTAGGCCTGGGATTTGCTCTCATCAGGGTCATACTTTCGCAGTTTTAACATACATGTTGACGTGATCGAGGGTTTTTTCTGCTTTGGATCACGTAGTAAAGTGGTACCACACTGAAACAGTCCATTAAACCTGGTTTGGATCAATATTTTAGAGGATAACGCATGTTAGGTCTAGGTTAGCCCTGGGATTTTCACTCATCAGACTCATACTTTCGCATTCTTCACATACTCGTTGAACGGATCCTGGGTTTATTCTGGTTTCGTTCACGTAGTAATGTGGTACCACACTGGAACATTCAATTAAACCTGGTCTTGATAAATATTTTAGAGGATAACGCATGTTAGGTTTGGGTTAGGTCTAGGATTTGCCCTCATCAGGCTCATACTTTCACATATTTCTCATACTTCATGGCTAGATCCTGGGCTGTTTCTGGATTGTATCACGTAGTAATGTGGTACCACGCTGAAACAGTCAATTAAACCTGGTTTCGTTCAATATTTTAGAGGATAAGGCAAGTTAGGTCTGGGATAGGTCAGGGATTTGCCCTCATCAGGCTCATACTTTCGCGTTTTTCACATACTTGTTGAACAGATCCTGCGTTTTTTCCGGTTTGGGTCACGTAGTAGTGTGGTACCACACTGAAACTGTCGATTAAATCTGGTCATGATAAATATTTTGGAGGATAACGCATGTTAGGTTTGGGTTAGGTCTAAGATTTGCCCTCATCAGGCTCATACTTTCGCATATTTCTCATACTTCATGGCTAGATCCTGGGCTGTTTCTGGTTTGGATCACGTAGTAATATGGGACCACACTGAAACAATCAATTAAACCTGGTCATGATAAATATTTTAGAGGATAACGCATGTTAGGTCTGGGATAGGTCTGGGATTTGCCCTCATCAGACTCATACTTTCGCACGCTTCACATACTCGTTGAACAGATCCTGGGTTATTTTCTGGTTTGGATCACATAGTAATGTGGTACCACACTGAAACAGTCGATTAAATCAGGTTTCGATCAATATTTTTGAGGATAACGCATGTTAGGTCTAGGTCAGGCCTGAGATGTGCCCTCATCAGGGTCATACTTTCGCAGTTTTATCATACATGTTGACGTGATCGAGGGTTTTTTCTGCTTTGGATCACGTAGTAAAGTGGTACCACACTGAAACAGTCCACTAAACCTGGTTTGGATCAATATTTTGGTGGATAACGCATGTTAGGTCTGGGATAGGTCTAGGATTTGCCCTCATCAGACTCATACTTTCGCATTCTTCACATGCTTGTTGAACGGATCCTGGGTTTTTTCTGGTTTGGATCACGTAGTAATGTGGGACCACACTGAAACAGTCAATTAAACCTGGTTTCGATCAATATTTTAGAGGATAACGCAAGTTAGATCTGGGATAGGTCTGGGATTTGCCCCCATCAGGCTCATACTTTCGTGTTTCTCACATACTTGTTGAACCGATCCTGGGTTTTTTCTGGTTTGGGTTATGTAGTAATGTGGTACCACACTGAAACAGTCGATTAAACCAGGTTTCGATCAATATTTTTGAGGATAACGCAAGTTAGGTCTAGGTTAGTCGTAGGATTTTCACTCATCAGACTCATACTTTCGCATTCTTCACATACCTGTTGAACGGATCCTGGGTTTTTTCTGGTTTGGATCACGTAGTAATAAAGTACAACACTGAAACGGTCAATTAAACCTGGTTTCCATCAATATTTTAGAGGACAACGCATGTTAGGTCTAGGTTAGGCCTGGGATTTGCCCACATCAGCGTCATACTTTCGCAGTTCTAACATACATGTTTACCTGATCGAGGGCTTTTTATGCTTTGGATCACGTAGTAAAGTGGTACCACAATGAAACAGTTCACTAAACCTGGTTTGGACCAATATTTTAGAAGATAACGCATGTTAGGTCTAGGTTAGCCCTGAGATTTTCACTCATCAGACTCATACTTTCGCATTCTTCACATACTTGTTGAACGGATCCTGGGATTTTTCTGGATTGGTACACGTAGTAATGAGGTACCACACTAAAACATTCAATTAAACCAGGTCTTGATAAATATTTTAGAGGATAACGCATGTTAGGTCTGGGTCAGGTCTAGAATTTGCCCTCATCAGGCTCATACTTTCGCATATTTCTCATACTTCATGGCTAGATCCTGGGCTATTTCTGGATTGTATCACGTATTAACGTGGTACCACGCTGAAACAGTCGATTAAACCTGGTTTCGATCAATATTTTTGAGGATAACGCATGTTAGGTCTAGGTTAGGTCTAGGATTTGCCCTCGTCAGCCTCATACTTTCGCATATTTCTCATATTTCACGGCTAGATCCTGGGCTATTTCTGGATTGGATCACATAGTAATGTGGTACCACACTGAAACAGTCAATTAAACCTGGTTTTGATCAATATTTTAGAGAATAATTCATGTTAGGTCTATGTTAGGTCTGGGATTTGCTCTCATCAGGCTCATTCTTTCGCATATTTCTCATACTTGATGGCTAGATCCTGGGCTTTTTCTGGATTGCATCACGTAGTAATGAAGTACAACACTGAAACAGTCAATTCAACCTGGTATCCATCAATATTTTAGAGGACAACGCATGTTAGGTCTAGGTTAGGCCTGGGATTTGCCCTCATCAGGGTCATACTTTCGCAGTTTTAACATACATGTTGACGTGACCGAGGGTTTTTTCTGCTTTGGATCACGTAGTAAAGTGGTACCACACTGAAACAGTCCATTACACCTGGTTTGGATCAATATTTTAGAGGATAACGCATGTTAGGTCTAGGTTAGCCCTGGGATTTTCAGTCATCAGACTCATACTTTCGCATTCTTCACATACTTGTTGAACAGATCCTGGGTTTTCTCTGGTTTGGATCACGTAGTAGTGTGGTACCACACTGAAACAGTCCATTAAACCTGGTTTGGATCAATATTTTAGAGGATAACGCATGTTAGGTCTGGGATAGGTCTAGGATTTGCCCTCATCAGACTCATACTTTCGCATTCTTCAGATACTTGTTGAACGGATCCCGGGTTTTTTCTGGTTTGGATCACGTAGTAATGTGGGACCACACTGAAACAGTCAATTAAACCTGGTCATTAAAAATATTTTAGAGGATAACGCATGTTATGTCTGGGTTAGGTCTAGGATTTGCCCTCGTCAGGCTCGTACTTTCGCATATTTCTCATACTTCATTGCTAGATCCTGGGCTATTTCTGGATTGGATCACGTAGTAATGTGCTACCACACTGAAACAGTCAATTAAACCTGGTTTCAATCAATATTTTAGAGGATAACGCAAGTTAGGTCTGCGATAGGTCTGGGATTTGCCCTCATCAGGGTCATACTTTCGCAGTTTTATCATACATGTTGACGTGATCGAGGGTTTTTTCTGCTTTGGATCACGTAGTAAAGTGGTACCACACTGAAACAGTCCACTGAACCTGGTTTGGATCAATATTTTAGAGGATAACCCATGTTAGGCCTGTTTCAGGCCGAGGATTTTCACTCATCTGACACATACTTTCGCATTCTTCACATACTTGTTGAACGGATCCTGGGTTTTTTCTGGTTTGGATAACGTAGTAATGTGGGACCACACTGAAACAATCACTTAAACCTGGTCATGATAAATATTTTAGAGGATAACGCATGTTAGGTCTGGGATAGGTCTGGGATTTGCCCTCATCAGACTCACACTTTCGCACACTTCACATACTCGTTGAACAGATCCTGGGTTATTTTCTGGTTTGGATCACATAGTAATGTGGTACCACACTGAAACAGTCGATTAAATCAGGTTTCGATCAATATTTTTGAGGATAACGCATGTTAGGTCTAGGTCAGGCCTGGGATGTGCCCTCATCAGGGTCATACTTTCGCAGTTTTATCATACATGTTGACGTGATCGAGGGTTTTTTCTGCTTTGGATCACGTAGTAAAGTGGTATGACACTGAAACAGTCCACTAAACCTGGTTTGGATCAATATTTTAGTGGATAACGCATGTTAGGTCTGGGATAGGTCTAGGATTTGCCCTCATCAGACTCATACTTTCGCATTCTTCACATACTTGTTGAACGGATCCCGGGTTTTTTCTGGTGTGGATCACGTAGTAATGTGGGACCACTGTGAAACAATCAATTAAACCTGGTCATGATAAATATTTTAGAGGATAACGCATGTTAGGTCTGGGTTTGGTCTAGGATTTGCCCTCGTCAGACTCATACTATCGCATATTTCTCATACTTCTTGGCTAGATCCTGGGCTATTTCTGGATTGGATCACGTAGTAATGTGGTACCACACTGAAACAGTCAATTAAACCTGGTTTCGATCAATATTTTAGAGGATAACGCAAGTTAGGTCTGGGATAGGTCTGGGATTTGCCCCCATCAGGCTCATACTTTCGTGTTTCTCACATACTTGTTGAACAGATCCTGGGTTTTTTCTGGTTTGGGTTACGTAGTAATGTGGTACCACACTGAAACAGTCGATTAAACCAGGTTTCGATCAATATTTTTGAGGATAACGCAAGTTAGGTCTAGGTTAGTCGTAGGATTTTCACTCATCAGACTCATACTTTCGCATTCTTCACATACTTGTTGAACGGATCCTGGGTTTTTTCTGGTTTGGATCACGTAGTAATGTGGGACCACACGGAAACACACAATTAAACCTGGTCATGATAAATATTTTAGAGGATAACGCATGTTAGGTCTGGGTTAGGTCTAGGAATTGCCCTCGTCAGGCTCATACTTTCGCATATTTCTCATACTTCATGGCTAGATCCTGGGCTATTTCTGGACTGGATCACGTAGTAATGTGGTGCCACACTGAAACAGTCAATTAAACCTGGTTTCGATCAATATTTTAGAGAATAATTCATGTTATGTCCAGGTTAGGACTGGGATTTGCTCTCATCAGGCTCATTCTTCCGCATATTTCTCATACTTGATGGCTAGATCCTGGGCTTTTTCTGGATTGCATCACGTAGTAATAAAGTACAACACTGAAACAGTCAATTAAACCTGGTTTCCAGCAATATTTTAGAGGACAACGCATGTTAGGTCTAGGTTAGGCCTGGGATTTGCCCACATCAGCGTCATACTTTCGCAGTTCTAACATACATGTTTACCTGATCGAGGGCTTTTTATGCTTTGGATCACGTAGTAAAGTGGTACCACAATGAAACAGTCCACTAAACCTGGTTTGGACCAATATTTTAGAAGATAACGCATGTTAGGTCTAGGTTAGCCCTGAGATTTTCACTCATCAGACTCATACTTTCGCATTCTTCACATACTTGTTGAACGGATCCTGGGATTTTTCTGGATTGGTACACGTAGTAATGTGGTACCACACTGAAACAATCAATTAAACCAGGTCTTCATAAATATTTTAGAGGAAAACGCATGTTAGGTCTGGGTCAGGTCTAGAATTTGCCCTCATCAGGCTCATACTTTCGCATATTTCTCATACTTCATGGCTAGATCCTGGGCTATTTCTGGATTGTATCACGTATTAACGTGGTACCACGCTGAAACAGTCAATTAAATCTGGTCTTGATAAATATTTTAGAGGATAACGCATGTTAGGTCTGGGATAGGTCTAGGATTTGCCCTCATCAGACTCATACTTTCGCACACTTCACATACTCGTTGAACAGATCCTGGGTTATTTTCTGGTTTGGATCTAATAGTAATGTGATACCACCCTGAAACAGTAGATAAAACCTGGTTTCGATCAATATTTTAGAGGATAACGCATGTTAGGTCTAGGTTAGGCCTGGGATTTTCACTCATCAGACTCATACTTTCGCATTCTTCAGATACTTGTTGAACGGATCCTGGGTTTTTTCTGGTTTGGATCACGTAGTAATGTGGGACCACACTGAAACAGTCAATTAAACCTGGTTTCGATCAATATTTTAGAGAATAATTCATGTTAGGTCTAGGTTAGGTCTGGGATTTGCTCTCATCAGGCACATTCTTTCGCATATTTCTCATACTTGATGGCTAGATCCTGGGCTTTTTCTGGATTGCATCACGTAGTAATGAAGTACAACACTGTAACAGTCAATTAAACCTGGTTTGCATCAATGTCTTAGAGGACAACGCAAGTTAGGTCTGGGATACGTCTGGGATTTGCCCTCATCAGGGTCATACTTTCGCAGTTCTAACATACATGTTGACATGATCGAGTGCTTTTTCTGCTTTGGATCACGTAGTAAAGTGGTACCACACTGAAACAGTCCATTAAACCTGGTTTGGATCAATATTTTAGAGGATAACGCATGTTAGGTCTAGGTTAGGTCTGGGATTTTCACTCATCAGACTCATACTTTCGCATTCTTCACATACTTGTTGAACGGATCCTGGGTTTTTTCTGGTTTGGATCACGTAGGAATGTGGGACCACACCGAAACAATCAATTAAACCTGGTCTTGATAAATATTTTAGAGGATAACGCATGTCAGGTCTGGGATCGGTCTGGGATTTGACCTCATCAGGGTCATACTTTCGCAGTTTTAACATGCATGTTGACCTGATCGAGGGTTTTTTCTCCTTTGGATCACGTAGTAGAGTGGTACCACAACTAAAACAGTCAATTAAACCTGGTTTCGATCATTATTTTAGAGGATAACGCAAGTTAGGTCTGGGATAGGTCTGGGATTAGCCCCCATCAGACTCATACTTTCGCATATTTCTCATACTTCATGGCTAGATCCTGGGCTGTTTCTGGATTGTATCACGTAGTAATGTGGTACCACGCTGAAACAGTCAATTAAACCTGGTTTCGATCAATATTTTAGAGGATAACGCAAGTTAGGTCTGGGATAGGTCTAGGATTTGCCCTCATCAGACTCATACTTTCGCATTCTTCACATACTTGTTGAACGGATCCTGGGTTTTTTCTGGTTTGGATCACGTAGTAATTTGGGACCACACTGAAATAATCAATTAAACCTGGTCATGATAAATATTTTAGAGGATAACGCATGTTAGGTCTGGGTTAGGTCTAGGATTTGCCCTCGTCAGGCTCATACTTTCGCATATTTCTCATACTTCATGGCTAGATCCTGGGCTATTTCTGGATTGGATCACGTAGTAATGTGGTACCACACTGAAACAGTCAATTAACCTGGTTTCGATCAATATTTTAGAGGATAACGCAAGTTAGGTCTGGGATAGGTCTAGGATTTGCCCTCATCAGACTCATACTTTCGCATTCTTCACATACTTGTTGAACGGATCCTGGGTTTTTTCTGGTTTGGATCACGTAGTAATGTGGGACCACACGGAAACACACAATTAAACCTGGTCATGATAAATATTTTAGAGGATAACGCATGTTAGGTCTGGGTTAGGTCTAGGATTTGCCCTCGTCAGGCTCATACTTTCGCATATTTCTCATACTTCATGGCTAGATCCTGGGCTATTTCTGGATTGGATCACGTAGTAGTGTGGTGCCACACTGAAACAGTCAATTAAACCTGGTTTCGATCAATATTTTAGAGAATAATTCATGTTATGTCCAGGTTAGGACTGGGATTTGCTCTCATCAGGCTCATTCTTCCGCATATTTCTCATACTTGATGGCTAGATCCTGGGCTTTTTCTGGATTGCATCACGTAGTAATAAAGTACAACACTGAAACAGTCAATTAAACCTGGTTTCCATCAATATTTTAGAGGACAACGCATGTTAGGTCTAGGTTAGGCCTGGGATTTGCCCACATCAGCGTCATACTTTCGCAGTTCTAACATACATGTTTACCTGATCGAGGGCTTTTTATGCTTTGGATCACGTAGTAAAGTGGTACCACAATGAAACAGTCCACTAAACCTGGTTTGGACCAATATTTTAGAAGATAACGCATGTTAGGTCTAGGTTAGGTCTGGGATTTTCACTCATCAGACTCATACTTTCGCATTCTTCACATACTTGTTGAACGGATCCTGGGTTTTTTCTGGTTTGGATCACGTAGGAATGTGGGACCACACCGAAACAATCAATTAAACGTGGTCTTGATAAATATTTTAGAGGATAACGCATGTCAGGTCTGGGATCGGTCTGGGATTTGACCTAATCAGGGTCATACTTTCGCAGTTTTAACATGCATGTTGACCTGATCGAGGGTTTTTTCTGCTTTGGATCACGTAGTAGAGTGGTACCACAACTAAAACAGTCAATTAAACCTGGTTTCGATCATTATTTTAGAGGATAACGCAAGTTAGGTCTGGGATAGGTCTGGGATTAGCCCTCATCAGACTCATACTTTCGCATATTTCTCATACTTCATGGCTAGATCCTGGGCTGTTTCTGGATTGTATCACGTAGTAATGTGGTACCACGCTGAAACAGTCAATTAAACCTGGTTTCGATCAATATTTTAGAGGATAACGCAAGTTAGGTCTGGGATAGGTCTAGGATTTGCCCTCATCAGACTCATACTTTCGCATTCTTCACATACTTGTTGAACGGATCCTGGGTTTTTTCTGGTTTGGATCAGGTAGTAATTTGGGACCACACTGAAACAATCAATTAAACCTGGTCATGATAAATATTTTAGAGGATAACGCATGTTAGGTCTGGGTTAGGTCTAGGATTTGCCCTCGTCAGGCTCATACTTTCGCATATTTCTCATACTTCATGGCTAGATCCTGGGCTATTTCTGGATTGGATCACGTAGTAATGTGGTACCACACTGAAACAGTCAATTAAACCTGGTTTCGATCAATATTTTAGAGGATAACGCAAGTTAGGTCTGGGATAGGTCTGGGATTTGCCCTCATCAGGCTCATACTTTTGTGTTTCTCACATACTTGTTGAACAGATCCTGGGTTTTTTCAGGTTTGGGTTACGTAGTAATGTGGTACCACACTGATACAGTCGATTAAACCAGGTTTCGATCAATATTTTTGAGGATAACGCATGTTACGTCTAGGTTAGTCCTGGGATTTTCACTCATCAGACTCATACTTTCGCATTCTTCACATACTTGTTGAACGGATCCTGGGTTCTTTCTGGTTTGGATCACGTAGTAATGTGGGACCACACGGAAACAATCAATTAAACCTGCTCATGATAAATATTTTAGAGGATAACGCATGTTAGGTCTGGGTTAGGTCTAGGATTTGCCCTCGTCAGGCTCATACTTTCGCATATTTCTCATACTTCATGGCTAGATCCTGGGCTATTTCTGGATTGGATCACGTAGTAATGAAGTACAACACCGAAAGAGTCAATTACACCTGGTTTCCATCAATATTTTAGAGGACAACGCATGTTAGGTCTAGGTTAGGCCTGGGATTTGCCCACATCAGGGTCATACTTTCGCAGGTCTAACATACATGTTTACCTGACCGAGGGTTTTTTATGCTTTGGATCACGTAGTAAAGTGGTACCACAATGAAACAGTCCACTAAACCTGGTTTGGATCAATATTTTAGAAGATAACGCATGTTAGGTCTAGGTTAGCCCTGAGATTTTCACTCATCAGACTCATACTTTCGTATTCTTCACATACTTGTTGAACGGATCCTGGGATTTTTCTGGATTGGTACACGTAGTAATGTGGTACCACACTGAAACATTCAATTAAACCAGGTCTTGATAAATATTTTAGTGGAAAACGCATGTTAGGTCTGGGTTAGGTCTAGGATTTGCCCTCGTCAGGCTCATGCTTTCGCATATTTCTCACACTTCATGGCTAGATCCTGGGCTATTTCTGGATTAGATCACGTAGTAATGTGGTACCACACTGAAACATTCAATTAAACCAGGTCTTGATAAATATTTTAGAGGAAAACGCATGTTAGGTCTGGGTCAGGTCTAGAATTTGCCCTCATCAGGCTCATACTTTCGCATATTTCTCATACTTCATGGCTAGATCCTGGGCTATTTCTGGATTGTATCACGTAGTAACGTGGTACTACGCTGAAACAGTCAATTAAACCTGGTCTTGATAAATATTTTAGAGGATAACGCATGTTAGGTCTGGGATAGGTCTAGGATTTGCCCTCATCAGACTCATACTTTCGCACACTTCACATACTCGTTGAACAGATCCTGGGTTATTTTCTGGTTTGGATCTAATAGTAATGTGGTACCACACTGAAACAATAGATTAAACCAGGTTTCGATCAATATTTTAGAGAATAATTCATGTTAGGTCTAGGTTAGGCCTGGGATTTTCACTCATCAGACTCTAACTTTCGCACACTTCACATACTCGTTCAACAGATCCTGGGTTATTTTCTGGTTTGGATCACATAGTAATGTGGTAACACACTGAAACAGTAGATAAAACCAGGTTTCGATCAATATTTTAGAGGATAACGCATGTTAGGTCTAGGTTAGGCCTGGGATTTTCACTCATCAGACTCATACTTTCGCATTCTTCACATACTTGTTGAACGGATCCTGGGTTTTTTCTGGTTTGGATCACGTAGGAATGTGGGACCACACCGAAACAATCAATTAAACCTGGTCTTGATAAATATTTTAGAGCATAACGCATGTCAGGTCTGGGATTTGACCTCATCAGGGTCATACTTTCGCAGTTTTAACATGCATGTTGACCTGATCGAGGGTTTTTTCTGCTTTGGATCACGTAGTAAAGTGGTACCACAACTAAAACAGTCAATTAAACCTGGCTTCGATCAATATTTTAGAGGATAACGCAAGTTAGGTCTGGGATAGGTCTGGGATTTGCCCTCATCAGTCTCATACTATCGTGTTTCTCACATACTTGTTGAACAGATCCTGGGTTGTTTCTGGTTTGGGTTACGTAGTAATGTGGTACCACACTGAAACAGTCGATTAAACCAGGTTTCGATCAATATTTTCGAGGATAACACATGTTAGGTCTAGGTTAGTCCTGGGATTTTCACTCATCAGACTCATACTTTCGCATTCTTCACATACTTGTTGAACGGATCCTGGGATTTTTCTGGTTTGGATCTAATAGTAATGTGGTACCACACTGAAACAATAGATTAAACCAGGTTTCGATCAATATTTTAGAGGATAACGCAAGTTAGGTCTGGGATAGGTCTGGGATTTGCCCTCATCAGTCTCATACTATCGTGTTTCTCACATACTTGTTGAACAGATCCTGGGTTGTTTCTGGTTTGGGTTACGTAGTAATGTGGTACCACACTGAAACAGTCGATTAAACCAGGTTTCGATCAATATTTTCGAGGATAACACATGTTAGGTCTAGGTTAGTCCTGGGATTTTCACTCATCAGACTCATACTTTCGCATTCTTCACATACTTGTTGAACGGATCCCGGGTTTTTTCTGGTGTGGATCACGTAGTAATGTGGGACCACTGTGAAACAATCAATTAAACCTGGTCATGATAAATATTTTAGAGGATAACGCATGTTAGGTCTGGGTTTGGTCTAGGATTTGCCCTCGTCAGACTCATACTATCGCATATTTCTCATACTTCTTGGCTAGATCCTGGGCTATTTCTGGATTGGATCACGTAGTAATGTGGTACCACACTGAAACAGTCAATTAAACCTGGTTTCGATCAATATTTTAGAGGATAACGCAAGTTAGGTCTGGGATAGGTCTGGGATTTGCCCCCATCAGGCTCATACTTTCGTGTTTCTCACATACTTGTTGAACAGATCCTGGGTTTTTTCTGGTTTGGGTTACGTAGTAATGTGGTACCACACTGAAACAGTCGATTAAACCAGGTTTCGATCAATATTTTTGAGGATAACGCAAGTTAGGTCTAGGTTAGTCGTAGGATTTTCACTCATCAGACTCATACTTTCGCATTCTTCACATACTTGTTGAACGGATCCTGGGTTTTTTCTGGTTTGGATCACGTAGTAATGTGGGACCACACGGAAACACACAATTAAACCTGGTCATGATAAATATTTTAGAGGATAACGCATGTTAGGTCTGGGTTAGGTCTAGGAATTGCCCTCGTCAGGCTCATACTTTCGCATATTTCTCATACTTCATGGCTAGATCCTGGGCTATTTCTGGACTGGATCACGTAGTAATGTGGTGCCACACTGAAACAGTCAATTAAACCTGGTTTCGATCAATATTTTAGAGAATAATTCATGTTATGTCCAGGTTAGGACTGGGATTTGCTCTCATCAGGCTCATTCTTCCGCATATTTCTCATACTTGATGGCTAGATCCTGGGCTTTTTCTGGATTGCATCACGTAGTAATAAAGTACAACACTGAAACAGTCAATTAAACCTGGTTTCCAGCAATATTTTAGAGGACAACGCATGTTAGGTCTAGGTTAGGCCTGGGATTTGCCCACATCAGCGTCATACTTTCGCAGTTCTAACATACATGTTTACCTGATCGAGGGCTTTTTATGCTTTGGATCACGTAGTAAAGTGGTACCACAATGAAACAGTCCACTAAACCTGGTTTGGACCAATATTTTAGAAGATAACGCATGTTAGGTCTAGGTTAGCCCTGAGATTTTCACTCATCAGACTCATACTTTCGCATTCTTCACATACTTGTTGAACGGATCCTGGGATTTTTCTGGATTGGTACACGTAGTAATGTGGTACCACACTGAAACAATCAATTAAACCAGGTCTTCATAAATATTTTAGAGGAAAACGCATGTTAGGTCTGGGTCAGGTCTAGAATTTGCCCTCATCAGGCTCATACTTTCGCATATTTCTCATACTTCATGGCTAGATCCTGGGCTATTTCTGGATTGTATCACGTATTAACGTGGTACCACGCTGAAACAGTCAATTAAATCTGGTCTTGATAAATATTTTAGAGGATAACGCATGTTAGGTCTGGGATAGGTCTAGGATTTGCCCTCATCAGACTCATACTTTCGCACACTTCACATACTCGTTGAACAGATCCTGGGTTATTTTCTGGTTTGGATCTAATAGTAATGTGATACCACCCTGAAACAGTAGATAAAACCTGGTTTCGATCAATATTTTAGAGGATAACGCATGTTAGGTCTAGGTTAGGCCTGGGATTTTCACTCATCAGACTCATACTTTCGCATTCTTCACATACTTGTTGAACGGATCCTGGGTTTTTTCTGGTTTGGATCACGTAGTAATGTGGGACCACACTGAAACAGTCAATTAAACCTGGTTTCGATCAATATTTTAGAGAATAATTCATGTTAGGTCTAGGTTAGGTCTGGGATTTGCTCTCATCAGGCTCATTCTTTCGCATATTTCTCATACTTGATGGCTAGATCCTGGGCTTTTTCTGGATTGCATCACGTAGTAATGAAGTACAACACTGTAACAGTCAATTAAACCTGGTTTGCATCAATGTCTTAGAGGACAACGCAAGTTAGGTCTGGGATACGTCTGGGATTTGCCCTCATCAGGGTCATACTTTCGCAGTTCTAACATACATGTTGACATGATCGAGTGCTTTTTCTGCTTTGGATCACGTAGTAAAGTGGTACCACACTGAAACAGTCCATTAAACCTGGTTTGGATCAATATTTTAGAGGATAACGCATGTTAGGTCTAGGTTAGGTCTGGGATTTTCACTCATCAGACTCATACTTTCGCATTCTTCACATACTTGTTGAACGGATCCTGGGGTTTTTCTTGTTTGGATCACGTAGGAATGTGGGACCACACCGAAACAATCAATTAAACCTGGTCTTGATAAATATTTTAGAGGATAACGCACGTCAGGTCTGGGATAGGTCTGGGATTTGACCTCATCAGGGTCATACTTTCGCAGTTTTAACATGCATGTTGACCTGATCGAGGGTTTTTTCTGCTTTGGATCACGTAGTAAAGTGGTACCACAACTAAAACAGTCAATTAAACCTGGTTTCGATCATTATTTTAGAGGATAACGCAAGTTAGGTCTGGGATAGGTCTGGGATTAGCCCTCATCAGACTCATACTTTCGCGTTTTTCACATACTTCTTGAACGGATCCTGGGTTTTCACTGGTTTGGATCACGTAGTAATGTGGTACCACGCTGAAACAGTCAATTAAAACTGGTTTCGATCAATATCTTAGTGGATAACGCATGTTAGGTCTGGGTTAGGTCTAGGATTTGCCTAAAAACCTCATCAGGCTCATACTTTCGCATATTTCTCATACTTCATGGCTGGATCCTTGGCTATTTCTGGATTGGATCACGTAGTAATGTGGTACCACACTGAAACAGTCCATTAAACCTGGTTTGGATCAATATTTCATAGGATAACCCATGTTAGGTCTAGGTTAGCCCTGGGATTTTCACTCATCAGACTCATACTTTCGCATTCTTCACATACTTGTTGAACGGATCCTGGGTTTTTTCTGGTTTGGTTCACGTAGTAATGTGGTACCACACTGGAACATTCAATTAAACCTGGTCTTGATAAATATTTTAGAGGATAACGCATGTTAGGTCTGGGTTATGTCTAGGATTTGCCCCCATCAGGTTCATACTTTCGCATATTTCTCATACTTCATGGCTGGATCCTGGGCTATTTCTGGTTTGGATCACGTAGTAATGTGGTACCACACTGAAACAGTCAATTAAACCTGGTTTTGATCAATATTTTAGAGAATAATTCATGTTAGGTCTATGTTAGGTCTGGGATTTGCTCTCATCAGGCTCATTCTTTCGCATATTTCTCATACTTGATGGCTAGATCCTGGGCTTCTTCTGGATTGCATCACGTAGTAATGAAGTACAACACTGAAACAGTCAATTCAACCTGGTATCCATCAATATTTTAGAGGACAACGCATGTTAGGTCTAGGTTAGGCCTGGGATTTGCTCTCATCAGGGTCATACTTTCGCAGTTTTAACATACATGTTGACGTGATCGAGGGTTTTTTCTGCTTTGGATCACGTAGTAAAGTGGTACCACACTGAAACAGTCCATTAAACCTGGTTTGGATCAATATTTTAGAGGATAACGCATGTTAGGTCTAGGTTAGCCCTGGGATTTTCACTCATCAGACTCATACTTTCGCATTCTTCACATACTCGTTGAACGGATCCTGGGTTTATTCTGGTTTCGTTCACGTAGTAATGTGGTACCACACTGGAACATTCAATTAAACCTGGTCTTGATAAATATTTTAGAGGATAACGCATGTTAGGTTTGGGTTAGGTCTAGGATTTGCCCTCATCAGGCTCATACTTTCACATATTTCTCATACTTCATGGCTAGATCCTGGGCTGTTTCTGGATTGTATCACGTAGTAATGTGGTACCACGCTGAAACAGTCAATTAAACCTGGTTTCGTTCAATATTTTAGAGGATAAGGCAAGTTAGGTCTGGGATAGGTCAGGGATTTGCCCTCATCAGGCTCATACTTTCGCGTTTTTCACATACTTGTTGAACAGATCCTGCGTTTTTTCCGGTTTGGGTCACGTAGTAGTGTGGTACCACACTGAAACTGTCGATTAAATCTGGTCATGATAACTATTTTAGAGGATAACGCATGTTAGGTTTGGGTTAGGTCTAAGATTTGCCCTCATCAGGCTCATACTTTCGCATATTTCTCATACTTCATGGCTAGATCCTGGGCTGTTTCTGGTTTGGATCACGTAGTAATATGGGACCACACTGAAACAATCAATTAAACCTGGTCATGATAAATATTTTAGAGGATAACGCATGTTAGGTCTGGGATAGGTCTGGGATTTGCCCTCATCAGACTCATACTTTCGCACGCTTCACATACTCGTTGAACAGATCCTGGGTTATTTTCTGGTTTGGATCACATAGTAATGTGGTACCACACTGAAACAGTCGATTAAATCAGGTTTCGATCAATATTTTTGAGGATAACGCATGTTAGGTCTGGGATAGGTCTGGGATTTGCCCTCATCAGACTCATACTTTCGCACGCTTCACATACTCGTTGAACAGATCCTGGGTTATTTTCTGGTTTGGATCACATAGTAATGTGGTACCACACTGAAACAGTCAATTAAACCTGGTTTCGATCAATATTTTTGAGGATAACGCATATTAGGTCTAGGTTAGGCCTGGGATTTGCCCTCATCACGGTCATACTTTCGCAGTTTTAACATGCATGTTGACCTGATCGAGGGTTTTTTCCGCTTTGAATCACGTAGTAAAGTGGTACCGCAACTAAAACAGTCAATTAAACCAGGTTTCGATCAATATTTTTGAGGATAACGCATGTTAGGTCTAGGTTAGGCCTGGGATTTTCAAGCATCAGACTCATACTTTCGCAATCTTCACATACTTGTTGAACGGATCCCGGGTTTTTTCTTGTTTGGATCACGTAGTAATGTGGGACCACACTGAAACAGTCGATTAAACCAGGTTTCGATCAATATTTTTGAGGATAACGCGTGTTAGGTCTAGGTTAGGCCTGGGATTTTCACTCATCAGACTCATACTTTCGCATTCTTCACATACTTGTTGAACGGATCCTGGGTTTTTTCTGGTTTGGATCACGTTGGAATGTGGGACCACACCGAAACAATCAATTAAACCTGGTCTTGATAAATATTTTAGAGGATAACGCATGTCAGGTCTGGGATAGGTCTGGGATTTGACCTCATCAGGGTCATACTTTCGCAGTTTTAACATGCATGTTGACCTGATCGAGGGTTCTTTCTGCTTTGGATCACGTAGTAAAGTGGTACCACAACTAAAACAGTCAATTAAACCTGGTTTCGATCATTATTTTAGAGGATAACGCAAGTTAGGTCTGGGATAGGTCTGGGATTAGCCCTCATCAGACTCATACTTTCGCGTTTTTCACATACTTGTTGAACGGATCCTGGGTTTTTTCTGGTTTGGATCACGTAGTAATGTGGTACCACACTGAAACATTCAATTAAACCTGGTCTTGATAAATATTTTGGAGGATAACGCAAGTTAGGTCTGGGATAGGTCTGGGATTCGCCCTCATCAGGGTCATACTTTCGCAGTTTTAACATGCATGTTAACCTGATCGAGGGTTTTTTCCGCTTTGAATCACGTAGTAAAGTGGTACCGCAACTAAAACAGTCAATTAAACCAGGTTTCGATCAATATTTTTGAGGATAACGCATGTTAGGTCTAGGTTAGGCCTGGGATTTTCAAGCATCAGACTCATACTTTCGCAATCTTCACATACTTGTTGAACGGATCCCGGGTTTTTTCTTGTTTGGATCACGTAGTAATGTGGGACCACACTGAAACAGTCGATTAAACCAGGTTTCGATCAATATTTTTGAGGATAACGCGTGTTAGGTCTAGGTTAGGCCTGGGATTTTCACTCATCAGACTCATTCTTTCGCATTCTTCACATACTTGTTGAACGGATCCTGGGTTTTTTCTGGTTTGGATCACGTAGGAATCTGGGACCACACCGAAACAATCAATTAAACCTCGTCTTGATAAATATTTTAGAGGATAACGCATGTCAGGTCTGGGATAGGTCTGGGATTTGACCTCATCAGGGTCATACTTTCGCAGTTTTAACATGCATGTTGACCTGATCGAGGGTTCTTTCTGCTTTGGATCACGTAGTAAAGTGGTACCACAACTAAAACAGTCAATTAAACCTGGTTTCGATCATTATTTTAGAGGATAACGCAAGTTAGGTCTGGGATAGGTCTGGGATTAGCCCTCATCAGACTCATACTTTCGCGTTTTTCACATACTTGTTGAACGGATCCTCGGTTTTTACTGGTTTGGATCACGTAGTAATGTGGTTCCACGCTGAAACAGTCAATTAAAACTGGTCTCGATGAATATCTTAGTGGGTAACGCATGTTAGGTCTGGGTTAGGTCTAGGATTTGCCCTCATCAGGCTCATACTTTCGCATATTTCTCATACTTCATGGCTGGATCCTGGGCTATTTCTGGATTGGATCACGTAGTAATGTGGTACCACACTGAAACAGTCCATTAAACCTGGTATGGATCAATATTTTAGAGGATAACGCATGTTAGGTCTGGGTTAGGTCTAGGATTTGCCCTCGTCAGGCTCATACTTTCGCATATTTCTCATACTTCATGGCTAGATCCTGGGTTATTTCTGGTTTGGATCACGTAGTAATGTGGGACCACACTGAAACAATCAATTAAACCTGGTCATGATAAATATTTTAGAGGATAACGCATGTTAGGTCTGGGTGAGGTCTAGGATTTGCCCTCGTCAGGCTCATACTTTCGCATATTTCTCATACTTGATGGCTAGATCCTGGGCTTTTTCTGGATTGCATCACGTAGTAATGAAGTACAACACTGAAACTGTCAATTAAACCTGGTTTCCATCAATATTTTAGAGGACAACGCATGTTAGATCTAGGTAAGGCCTGGGATTTGTCCTCATGAGGGTCATACTTTCGCAGTTTAAACATACATGTTGACCTGATCGAGGGTTCTTAATGCTTTGGGTCACGTAGTAAAGTGGTACCACACTGAAACAGTCCATTAAACCTGGTTTGGATCAATATTTTAGAGGATAACGCATGTTAGGTCTAGGTTAGCCCTGGGATTTTCACTCATCAGACTCATACTTCCGCATTCTTCACATACTTGTTGAACGGATCCTGGGTTTTTTCTGGTTTGGTTCACGTAGTAATGTGGTACCACACTGAAACATTCAATTAAACCTGGTCTTGATAAATATTTTGGAGGATAACGCAAGTTAGGTCTGGGATAGGTCTGGGATTCGCCCTCATCAGGCTCATACTTTCGCGTTTTTCACATACTTGTTAAACAGATCCTGGGTTTTTTCTGGTTTGAGTCAGGTAGTAATGTGGTACCACACTGAAACAGTCGATTAAACCTGGTTTCGATTAATATTTTTGAGGATAACGCATGTTAGGACTGGGATAGGTCTGGGATTTGCCCTCATCAGGCGCATACTTTCGCAGTTTTAACATGCATGTTGACCTGATCGAGGGTTTTTTCTGCATTGGATCACGTAGTAAAGTGGTACCACACTAAAACAGTCAATTAAAACTGGTTTCGATCAACATTTTAGAGGATAACGAAAGTTATGTTTAGTTTAGGCCTGGGATTTGCCCTCATCAGACTCGTACTTCCGCATACTTCACATACTTGATGAACAGATCCTGGGTTTTTTTCTGGTTTGGATCACGTAGTAATGTGGTACCACACTGAAACAGTCAATTAAACCTGGTTTCGAATAATATTTTTGAGGATAACGCATGTTATGTCTGGGATAGGTCTGGGATTTGCCCTCATCAGGCGCATACTTTCGCAGTTTTAACATGCATGTTGACCTGATCGAGGATTTTTTCTGCATTAGATCACGTAGTAAAGTGGTACCACACTAAAACAGTCTATTAAACCTGGATTCGATCAATATTTTAGAGGATAACGCAAGTTAGGTCTGGGATAGGTCTAGGATTTGCCCTCATCAGGCTCATTCTTTCGCATACTTCTCAAACTTGATGGCTAGATCCTGGGCTTTTTCTGGATTGCATCACGTAGTATTGTGGTACCACACTGAAACAGTCGATTAAACCAGGTTTCGATCAATATTTTTGAGGATAACGCATGTTAGGTCTACGTTAGGCCTGGGATTTTCACTCATCAGACTCATACTTTCGCATTCTTCACATACTTGTTGAACGGATCTTGGGTTTTTTCTGGTGTGGATCACGTAGTAATGTGGTACCACACTGAAACAATCAATTAAACCTGGTCTTGGTAAATATTTTAGAGGATAACGCATGTTAGGTCTAGTTTAGGTCTAGGATTTGCCATCATCAGGCTCAAGCTTTCGCATTTTTCACATACTTGTTGAACAGATCCTGGGTTTCTTCTGGTTTGGATCGCGCAGTAATGTGGTACCACACTGAAACAGCCCACTGGACCTGGTTTCGATCAATATTTTAGAGGATAACGAAAGTTATGTCTAGGTTAGGCCTGGGATTTGCCCTCATCAGACTCATGCTTTCGCATTTTTCACATACTTGTTGAACAGATCCTGGGTTTTTTCTGGTATGGATCACGTAGTAATGTGGTACCACACTGAAACATTCAGTTAAACCTGGTCTTGATAAATATTTTTGAGGATAACGCATGTTAGGTCTGGGTTAGGTCTAGGATTTGCCCTCATCAGGCTCATACTTTCGCATATTTCTTATACTTCATGGATAGATCCTGGGCTATTTTCTGGTTTGGATCACATAGTAATGTGGTACAACACTGAAACAGTCGATTAAACCAGGTTTCGATCAATATTTTTGAGGATAGCGCATGTTAGGTCTAGGTTAGGCCTGGGATTTTCACTCATCAGACTCATTCTTTCCCATTCTTCACAAAATTGTTGAACGGATCCTGGGTTTTTTCTGGTTTGGATCACGTAGTAATGTGGGACCACACTGAAACAATCAATTAAACCTGGTCTTGATAAATATTTTAGAGGATGACGCATGTTAGGTCTGGGTTAGGTCTAGGATTTGCTGTTGTCAGGCTCATACTTTCGCGTTTTTCACAAACTGGTTGAACAGATCCTGGGTTTTTTTCTGGTTTGGATCACGTAGTAGTGTGGTACCACACTGAGACAGTCCATTAAACCTGGTTTGGATCAATATTTTAGAGGATAACGCATGTTAGGTCTAGGTTAGGTCTGGGATTTTCACTCATCAGACTCATACTTTCGCGTATTTCACATACTTGTTGAACAGATCCTGGGTTTTTTTCTGGTTTGGATCACGTAGTAGTGTGGTACCACACTGAAACTGTCCATTAAACCTGGTTTCGATCAATATTTTTGAGGATAACGCGTGTTAGGTCTAGGTTAGGCCGAGGATTTTCACTCATCAGGCTCATACTTTCGCAGTTTTAACATGCATGTTGACCTGATCGAGGGTTTTTTCTGCATTGGATCACGTAGTAAAGTGGTACCACACTAAAACAGTCAATTAAACCTGGTTTCGATCAACATTTTAGAGGATAACGAAAGTTAGGTCTGGGATAGGTCTGGGATTTGCCCTCATCAGGCTCATACTTTCGCGTATTTCACATACTTGTTGAACAGATCCTGGGTTTTTTTCTGGTTTGGATCACGTAGTAGTGTGGTAGCACACTGAAACTGTCCATTAAACCTGTTTTCGATCAATATTTTTGAGGATAACGCATGTTAGGTCTAGGTTAGGCCGAGGATTTTCACTCATCAGACTCATACTTTCGCATTCTTCACATACTTGTTGAACGGATCCTGGGGTTTTACTGGTTTGGATCACATAGTAATGTGGTACCACACTGAAACAGTCGATTAAACCTGGTTTCGATCAATATTTTAGAGAATAATTCATGTTAGGTCTAGGTTAGGTCTGGGATTTGCTCTCATCAGGCTCATTGTTTCGCATATTTCTCATACTTGATGGCTAGATCCTGGGCTTTTTCTGGATTGCACCACGTAGTAATGAAGTACAACACTGAAACAGTCAATTAAACCTGGTTTCCATCAATATTTTTGAGGACAACGCAAGTTATGTCTAGGTAAGGCCTGAGATTTTCACTCATCAGACTCATACTTTCGCATTCTTCACATACTTGTTGAACGGATCCTGGGTTTTTTCTGGTTTGGTTCACGTAGTAATGCGGTACCACACTGAAACGTTCAATAAAACATGGTCTTGATAAATATTTTAGAGGATAACGCATGTTAGGTTTGGGTTAGGTCTAGGATTTGCCCTCATCAGGCTCATAATTTCGCATATTTCTCATACTTCATGGCTAGATCCTGGGCTTTTTCTGGATTGTATCACGTAGTAATGTGGTACGACACTGAAACCTTCAATTAAACCTGGTCTTGATAAATATTTTAGAGGATAACGCATGTTAGGTTAGGGTTAGGTCTAGGATTTGCTCTCATCAGGCTCATACTTTCGCAGATTTCTCATACTTCATGGCTAGATCCTGGGCTTTTTCTGGATTGTATCACGTAGTAATGTGGTACGACACTGAAACATTCAATTAAACCTGGTCTTGATAAATATTTTAGAGGATAACGCATGTTAGGTTAGGGTTAAGTCTAGGATTTGCCCTCATCAGGCTCATACTTTCGCATATTTCTCATACTCCTTGAACAGATCCCGGGTTATTTTCTGGATTGTATCACGTAGTAATGTGGTACCACGCTGAAACAGTCTATTAAACCTGGTTTCGATCAATATTTTAGAGGATAACGCAAGTTAAGTCTGGGTTAGGCCTGGGATTTGACCTCATCAGACTCATACTTTCGCGTTTTTCACATACTTGTTGAACAGATCCTGGGTTTTTTCTGGTTTGGATCACGTAGTAGTGTGGTACCACACTGAAACAGTCCATTATACCTGGTTTGGATCAATATTTTAGAGGATACCGCATGTTAGGTCTAGGTTAGGTCTGGGATTTTCACTCATCAGACTCATACTTTCGCATTCTTCACATACTTGTTGAACGGATCCTGGGTTTTTTCTGGTTTGGATCACGTAGTAATGTGGGACCACACTGAAGCAATCAATTAAACCTGGTTTCGATCAATATTTTAGAGGATAACGCAAGTTAGGTCTGGGATAGGTCTGGGATTTGCCCTCATCAGGCACATACTTTCGCGTTTTTCACATACGTGTTGACCAGATCCAGGGTTTTTTCTGGTTTGGGTCACGTAGTAGTGTGATACCACACTGAAACAGTCGATTAAACCTGGTTTCGATCAATATTTTAGAGGATACCGCATGTTAGGTCTATGTTAGCCCTGGGATTCTCACTCATCAGACTCATACTTTCGCATTCTTCACATACTTGTTGAACTGATCCTGGGTTTTTTCTGGTTTGGATCACGTAGTAATGTGGTACCACACTGAAACAGTCGATTAAACCTTGTTTCGATCAATATTTTAGAGGATACCGCATGTTAGGTCTAGGTTAGGCCTGGGATTTTCACTCATCAGACTCATACTTTCGCATTCTTCACATACTTGTTGAACTGATCCTGGGTTTTTTCTGGTTTGGATCACGCAGTAATGTGGTACCGCACTGAAACAGTCGATTAAACCTGATTTCGATCAGTATTTTAGAGGATAACGCAAGTTAGGTCTGGGATAGGTCTGGGATTTGCTCTCATCAGGCTCATTGTTTCGCATATTTCTCATACTTGATGGCTAGATCCTGGGCTTTTTCTGGATTGCACCACGTAGTAATGAAGTACAACACTGAAACAGTCAATTAAACCTGGTTTCCATCAATATTTTAGAGGACAACGCAAGTTAGGTCTAGGTAAGGCCTGAGATTTTCACTCATCAGACTCATACTTTCGCATTCTTCACATACTTGTTGAACGGATCCTGGGTTTTTCCTGGTTTGGATCACGTAGTAATGTGGGACCACACTGGAACATTCAATGAAACCTGGTCTGGATAAATATTTTAGAGGATAACGCATCTTAGGTCGGGGTTAGGTCTAAGATTTGCCCTCACCATGCTCACAGTTTAGAGTTTTTCACATACTTGTTGAACAGATCCTGGGTTTTTTCTGGTTTGCATCACGATTTAGTGTGGTACCACACTGAAACAGTCCATTAAACCTGGTTTCGCACAATATTTTAGAGGATAACGCGTGTTAGGTCTAGGTTAGGTCTGGGATTTGCTCTCATCAGGCTCATTCTTTCGCATTCTTCACATACTTGTTGAACGGATCCTGGGCAATTTCTGGATTGGATCACGTAGTAATGTGGTACCACACTGAAACATTCAATTAAACCTGATCTTGATAAACATTTGAGAGGATAACGCATGTTAGGTTTGGGTTAAGTCTAGGATTTGCCCTCATCAGGCTCATACTTTCGCATATTTCTCATACTTCATGGCTAGATCCTGGGTTTTTTCTGGTTTGGATCACGTAGTAGTGTGGTACCACACTGAAACAGTCCACTAAACCTGGTTTGGATCAATATTTTAGTGGATAACGCAAGTTGGGTCTGGGATAGGTCTGGGATTTGACCTCATCAGACTCATACTTTCGCACACTTCACATACTCCTTGAACAGATCCTGGGTTATTTTCTGGTTTGGATCACATAGTAATGTGGTACCACACTGAAACAGTCGATTAAACCAGGTTTCGATCAATATTTTTGAGGATAACGCATGTTAGGTCTAGGTTAGGCCTGGGATTTTCACTCATCAGACTCATACGTTCGCATTCTTCACATACTTGTCGAACGGATCCTGGGTTTTTTCTGGTTTGGATCTCGAAGTAATGTGGGACCACACTGAAACAGTCAATTTAACCTGGTTTCGATCAATATTTTAGAGAATAATTCATATTAGGTCTAGGTTAGGTCTGGGATTTGCTCTCATCAGGCTCATTCTTTCGCATATTTCTCGTACTTGATGGCTAGATCCTGGGCTTTTTCTGGATTGCATCACGTAGTAATGAAGTAGAGCACTGAAACAGTCAATTAAACCTGGTTTCCATCAATATCTTAGAGGACAACGCAAGTTAGGTCTGGGATATGTCTGGGATTTGCCCTCATCAGGCTCATACTTTCGCGTTTTTCACATACTTGTTGAACAGATCCTGGGTTTTTTCTGATTCGGATCACGAAGTAGTGTGGTACGACACTGAAACAGTCCATTAAACCTGGTTTGGATCAATATTTTAGAGGATAACGCATGTTAGGTCTAGGTTAGGTCTGGGATTTTCACTCATCAGACTCATACTTTCGCATTCTTCACATACTTGTTGAACGGATCCTGGGTTTTTTCTGGTTTGGATCACGTAGTAATGTGGGACCACACTGAAACATTCAATGAAACCTGGTCTGGATAAATATTTTAGAGGATAACGCATCTTAGGTCGGGGTTAGGTCTAAGATTTGCCCTCACCAGGCTCACAGTTTAGAGTTTTTCACATACTTGTTGAACAGATCCTGGGTTTTTTCTGGTTTGCATCACGATTTAGTGTGGTACCACACTGAAACAGTCCATTAAACCTGGTTTCGCACAATATTTTAGAGGATAACGCATGTTAGGTCTAGGTTAGGTCTGGGATTTGCTCTCATCAGGCTCATTCATTCGCATTCTTCACATACTTGTTGAACGGATCCTGGGCAATTTCTGGATTGGATCACGTAGTAATGTGGTACCACACTGAAACAGTCAATTAAACCTGGTTTTGATCAATATTTTAGAGAATAATTCATGTTAGGTCTAGGTTAGGTCTGGGATTTGCCCTCATCAGGCTCATTCTTTCGCATATTTCTCATACTTGACGGCTAGATCCTGGGCTTTTTCTGGATTGCATCTCGTAGTAATGAAGTACAACACTGAAACATTCAATTAAACCTGATCTTGATAAACATTTGAGAGGATAACGCATGTTAGGTTTGGGTTAAGTCTAGGATTTGCCCTCATCAGGCTCATACTTTCGCATATTTCTCATACTTCATGGCTAGATCCTGGGTTTTTTCTGGTTTGGATCACGTAGTAGTGTGGTACCACACTGAAACAGTCCACTAAACCTGGTTTCGATCAATATTTTAGAGAATAATTCATGTTAGGTCTAGGTTAGGTCTGGGATTTGCTCTCATCAGGCTCATTCTTTCGCATATTTCTCGTACTTGATGGCTAGATCCTGGGATTTTTCTGGATTGCATCACGTAGTAATGAAGTAGAGCACTGAAACAGTCAATTAAACCTGGTTTCCATCAATATCTTAGAGGACAACGCAAGTTAGGTCTGGGATATGTCTGGGATTTGCCCTCATCAGGCTCGTACTTTCGCGTTTTTCACATACTTGTTGAACAGATCCTGGGTTTTTTCTGATTCGGATCACGAAGTAGTGTGGTACGACACTGAAACAGTCCATTAAACCTGGTTTGGATCAATATTTTAGAGGATAACGCATGTTAGGTCTAGGTTAGGTCTGGGATTTTCACTCATCAGACTCATACTTTCGCATTCTTCACATACTTGTTGAACGGATCCTGGGTTTTTTCTGGTTTGGATCACGTAGTAATGTGGTACCACACTGAAACAGTCGATTAAACCTGGTTTCGATGAATATTTTAGAGGATAACGCAAGTTAGGTCTGGGATAGGTCTGGGATTTGACCTCATCAGACTCATACTTTCGCACACTTCACGTACTCCTTGAACAGATCCTGGGTTTCTTTCTGGTTTGGATCACATAGTAATGTGGTACCACACTGAAACAGTCGATTAAACCAGGTTACGATCAATATTTTAGAGGATACCGCATGTTAGGTCTATGTTAGCCCTGGGATTTTCACTCATCAGACTCATACTTTCGCATTCTTCACATACTTGTTGAACTGATCCTGGGTTTTTTCTGGTTTGGATCACGCAGTAATGTGGTACCGCACTGAAACAGTCGATTAAACCTTGTTACGATCAATATTTTAGAGGATAACGCATGTTAGGTCTAGGTTAGGTCTGGGATTTTCACTCATCAGACTCATACTTTCGCATTCTTCACATACTTGTTGAACGGATCCTGGGTTTTTTCTGGTTTGGATCACGTAGTAATGTGGGACCACACTGAAACATTCAATGAAACCTGGTCTGGATAAATATTTTAGAGGATAACGCATCTTAGGTCGAGGTTAGGTCTAAGATTTGCCCTCAGCAGGCTCACAGTTTAGAGTTTTTCACATACTTGTTGAACAGATCCTGGGTTTTTTCTGGTTTGCATCACGATTTAGTGTGGTACCACACTGAAACAGTCCATTAAACCTGGTTTCGCACAATATTTTAGAGGATAACGCATGTTAGGTCTAGGTTAGGTCTGGGATTTGCTCTCATCAGGCTCATTCTTTCGCATTCTTCACATACTTGTTGAACGGATCCTGGGCAATTTCTGGATTGGATCACGTAGTAATGTGGTACCACACTGAAACAGTCAATTAAACCTGGTTTTGATCAATATTTTAGAGAAGAATTCATGTTAGGTCTAGGTTAGGTCTGGGATTTGCCCTCATCAGGCTCATTCTTTCGCATATTTCTCATACTTGACGGCTAGATCCTGGGCTTTTTCTGGATTGCATCTCGTAGTAATGAAGTACAACACTGAAACATTCAATTAAACCTGATCTTGATAAACATTTGAGAGGATAACGCATGTTAGGTTTGGGATAAGTCTAGGATTTGCCCTCATCAGGCTCATACTTTCGCATATTTCTCATACTTCATGGCTAGATCCTGGGTTTTTTCTGGTTTGGATCACGTAGTAGTGTGGTACCACACTGAAACAGTCCACTAAACCTGGTTTCGATCAATATTTTAGAGAATAATTCATGTTAGGTCTAGGTTAGGTCTGGGATTTGCTCTCATCTGGCTCATTCTTTCGCATATTTCTCGTACTTGATGGCTAGATCCTGGGATTTTTCTGGATTGGATCACGTAGTAATGTGGTACCACACTGAAACAGTCAATTAAACCTGGTTTTGATCAATATTTTAGAGAAGAATTCATGTTAGGTCTAGGTTAGGTCTGGGATTTGCCCTCATCAGGCTCATTCTTTCGCATATTTCTCATACTTGACGGCTAGATCCTGGGCTTTTTCTGGATTGCATCTCGTAGTAATGAAGTACAACACTGAAACATTCAATTAAACCTTTTCTTGATAAATATTTTAGAGGATAACGCATGTTAGGTTTGGGTTAGGTCTAGGATTTGCCCTCATCAGGCTCATACTTTCGCATATTTCTCATAGTTCATGGCTAGACCCTGGGCTGTTTCTGGATTGTATCAGGTAGTAAAGTGGTACCACACCGAAACATTCAATGAAACCTGGTCTGGATAAATATTTTAGAGGATAACGCATCTTAGGTCTGGGTTAGGTCTAAGATTTGCCCTCATCAGGCTCACAGTTTAGCGTTTTTCACATACTTCTTGAACAGATCCTGGGCTTTCTCTGGTTTGGATCACGGAGTATTGTGGTACCACACTGAAACAGTCCATTAAACCTGGTCTGGATAAATATTTTAGAGGATAACGCATCTTTGGTCTGGGTTTGGTCTAAGATTTGCCCTCATCAGGCTCACAGTTTAGCGTTTTTCACATACTTCTTGAACAGATCCTGGGCTTTCTCTGGTTTGGATCACGAAGTATTGTGGTACCACACTGAAACAGTCCATTAAACCTGGTCTGGATAAATATTTTAGAGGATAACGCATCTTAGGTCTGGGTTAGGTCTAAGATTTGCCCTCATCAGGCTCACAGTTTAGCGTTTTTCACATACTTGTTGAACGGATCCTGGGTTTTTTCTGGTTTGGTTCACGTAGTAATGTGGTACCACACTGAAACATTCAATTAAACCTGATCTTGATAAATATTTGAGAGGATAACGCATGTTAGGTTTGGGTTAAGTCTAGGATTTGCCCTCATCAGGCTCCCACTTTCGCATATTTCTCATACTTGATGGCTAGATCCTGGGCTGTTTCTGGATTGTATCACGTAGTAATGTGGTACCACGCTGAAACAGTCAATTAAACCTGGTTTCGATCAATATTTTAGAGGATAACGCAAGTTAGGTCTGGCGTAGGTCTGGGATTCGCCCTCATCAGACTCATACTTTCGCGTTTTTCACATACTTGTTGACCTGATCGAGGGTTTTTTCTGCTTTGGATCACGTAGTAAAGTGGTACCACACTGAAACAGTCCATTAAACCTGGTTTGGATCAATATTTCAGAAGTTAACGCATCTTAGGTCTGGGTTAGGTCTAAGATTTGCCCTCATCAGGCGCACAGTTTAGCGTTTTTCACATACTTGTTGAACAGATCCTGGGTTTTTTCTGGTTTGGATCACGAAGTAGTGTGGTACGACACTGAAACAGTCCATTAAACCTGGTTTCGCTCAATATTTTAGAGGATAACGCATGTAAGGTCTAGGTTAGGTCTGGGATTTACTCTCATCAGGCTCATTCTTTCGCATATTTCTCATACTTGATGGCTAGATCCTGGGTTTTTTCTGGTTTGGATCACGTAGTAATGTGGTACCACACTGAAACAGTCGATTAAACCTGGTTTCGATCAATATTTTAGAGGATAACGCAAGTTCAGTCTGGGATTGGTCTGGGATTTGACCTCATCAGACTCATACTTTCGCACACTTCACATACTCGTTGAACAGATCCTGGGTTATTCTCTGGTTTGGATCACATAGTAATGTGGTACCACACTGAAACAGGTGATTAAACCAGGTTTCGATCAATATTTTTGAGGATAACGCATGTTAGGTCTAGGTTAGGCCTGGGATTTTCACTCATCAGACTCATACTTTCGGGTTTTTCACATACTTGTTGAACGGATCCTGGGTTTTTTCTGGTTTGGATCACGTAGTAATGTGGGACTACACTGAAACAGTCAATTCAACCTGGTTTCGATCAATACTTTAGAGAATAATTCATGTTAGGTCTAGGTTAGGTCTGGGATTTGCTATCATCAGGCTCATTCTTTCGCATATTTCTCAAACTTGATGGCTAGATCCTGGGCTTTTTCTGGATTGCATCACGTAGTAATGAAGTACAACACTGAAACAGTCAATTAAACCTGGTTTCCATCGATATTCTAGAGGACAACGCATGTTAGGTCTAGGTTAGGTCTGGGATTTGCTCTCATCAGGTTCATTCTTTCGCATATTTCTCATACTTGATGGCTAGATCCTGGGCTTTTTCTGGATTGCATCACGTAGTAATATAGTACCACACTGAAACAGTCAATGAAACCTGGTTTCCATCAATATTTCAGAGGACAACGCAAGTTAGGTCTAGGTAAGGCCTGAGATTTTCACTGATCAGACTCATACTTTCGCATTCTTCACATACTTGTTGAACGGATCCTGGGTTTTTTCTGGTTTTGATCACGTAGTATTGAGGTACCACAATGAAACATTCAATTAAACCTGGTCTTGATAAAAATTTTACAGAATAACGCATGTTAGGTCTGGGTTAGGTCTAGGATTTGCCCTCATCAGGCTCATTCTTTCGCAAATTTCTCATACTTCATGGCTAGATCCTGGGCGTTTTCTGGATTGTATCACGTAGTAATGTGGTACCACGCTGAAACTGTCAATTAAACCTGGTTTCGATCAATATTTTAGAGGATAACGCAAGTTAGGTCTGGGATAGGTCTGGGATTCGCCCACATCAGGCTCATACTTTCGCGTTTTTCACATACTTGTTGAACTGATCCTGGGTTTTTTCTGGTTTGGATCACGTAGTAATGTGGTACTACACTGAAACAGTCGATTAAACCCGGTTTCGATCAATATTTTAGAGGATAACGTAAGTTAAGTCTGGGATAGGTCTGGGATTTGACCTCATCAGACTCATACTTTCGCACACTTCACATACTCGTTGAACAGATCCTGGGGTATTTTCTGGTTTGGAACACATAGTAATGTGGTACCACACTGAAACAGTAGATTAAACCAGGTTTCGATCAATATTTTTGAGGATAACGCAAGTTTGGTCTGGGATAGGTCTGGGATTTGCCCTCATCAGGCTCATACTTTCGCGTTTTTCACATACTTGTGGAACAGATCCTGGGTTTTTTCTGGTTTGTGTCACGTAGTAATGTGGTACCACACTGAAACAGTCGATTAAACCAGGGTTCGATCAATATTTTTGAGGATAACGCATGGTAGGTTTAGGTTAGGCCTGGGATTTGCCCTCATCAGGGAAACTTTCGCAGTTTTAACATGCATGTAGACCTGATCGAGGGTTTTTTCTGCTTTGGATCACGTAGTAAAGTGGTGCCACAACTAAAACAGTCAATTAAACCTGGTTTCGATCATTATTTTAGAGGATAACGCAAGTTAGGTCTGGGATAGGTCTGGGATTAGCCCTCATCAGACTCATACTTTCGCACACTTCACATGCTCGTTGACAAGATCCTGGGTTTTTTTCTGGTTTCGATCACGTAGAAATGTGGTACCACACTGAATCAGTCGATTAAATCTGGTTTCGATTAATATTTTTGAGGATAACGCATGTTAGGTCTGGGATAGGTCTGGGATTTGCCCTCATCAGGCTCATACTTTCGCAGTTTTAACATGCACGTTGACCTGATCGAGGGTTTTTTCTGCTTTGTATCACGTAGTAAAGTGGTACCACACTAAAACAGTAAATTAAACCTGGTTTCGATCAATATTTTAGAGGATAACGAAAGTTATGTCTAGTTTAGACCTGGGATTTGCCCTCATCAGACTCATACTTTCGCATACTTCACATACTTGTTGAACAGATCCTGGGATTTTTTCTGGTTTGGATCACGTAGTAATGTGGTACCACACTGAAACAGTCGATTAAACCTGGTTTCGATCAATATTTTTGAGGATAACGCATGTTAGGTCTAGGTTAGGCCGAGGATTCTCACTCATCAGACTCATACTTTCGCATTCTTCACATACTTGTTGAACGGATCCTGGGTTTTTCCCGCTTTGGATCACGTAGTAAAGTGGTACCACACTGAAGCAGTCCATTAAACCCGGTTTGGATCAATATTTTAGAGGCTAACGCATGTTAGGTTTGGGTTAGGTCTAGGATTTGCCCTCATCAGGCTCATTCTTTCGCAAATTTCTCATACTTCATGGCTAGATCCTGGGCGTTTTCTGGATTGTATCACGTAGTAATGTGGTACCACGCTGAAACTGTCAATTAAACCTGTTTTCGATCAATATTTTAGAGGATAACGCAAGTTAGGTCTGGGATAGGTCTGGGATTCGCCCACATCAGGCTCATACTTTCGCGTTTTTCACATACTTGTTGAACTGATCCTGGGTTTTTTCTGGTTTGGATCACGTAGTAATGTGGTACTACACTGAAACAGTCGATTAAACCCGGTTTCGATCAATATTTTAGAGGATAACGTAAGTTAAGTCTGGGATAGGTCTGGGATTTGACCTCATCAGACTCATACTTTCGCACACTTCACATACTCGTTGAACAGATCCTGGGGTATTTTCTGGTTTGGAACACATAGTAATGTGGTACCACACTGAAACAGTAGATTAAACCAGGTTTCGATCAATATTTTTGAGGATAACGCAAGTTTGGTCTGGGATAGGTCTGGGATTTGCCCTCATCAGGCTCATACTTTCGCGTTTTTCACATACTTGTGGAACAGATCCTGGGTTTTTTCTGGTTTGTGTCACGTAGTAATGTGGTACCACACTGAAACAGTCGATTAAACCAGGGTTCGATCAATATTTTTGAGGATAACGCATGGTAGGTTTAGGTTAGGCCTGGGATTTGCCCTCATCAGGGAAACTTTCGCAGTTTTAACATGCATGTAGACCTGATCGAGGGTTTTTTCTGCTTTGGATCACGTAGTAAAGTGGTGCCACAACTAAAACAGTCAATTAAACCTGGTTTCGATCATTATTTTAGAGGATAACGCAAGTTAGGTCTGGGATAGGTCTGGGATTAGCCCTCATCAGACTCATACTTTCGCACACTTCACATGCTCGTTGACAAGATCCTGGGTTTTTTTCTGGTTTGGATCACGTAGTAATGTGGGACCACACTGAAACATTCAATGAAACCTGGTCTGGATAAATATTTTAGAGGATAACGCATCTTAGGTCGAGGTTAGGTCTAAGATTTGCCCTCAGCAGGCTCACAGTTTAGAGTTTTTCACATACTTGTTGAACAGATCCTGGGTTTTTTCTGGTTTGCATCACGATTTAGTGTGGTACCACACTGAAACAGTCCATTAAACCTGGTTTCGCACAATATTTTAGAGGATAACGCATGTTAGGTCTAGGTTAGGTCTGGGATTTGCTCTCATCAGGCTCATTCTTTCGCATTCTTCACATACTTGTTGAACGGATCCTGGGCAATTTCTGGATTGGATCACGTAGTAATGTGGTACCACACTGAAACAGTCAATTAAACCTGGTTTTGATCAATATTTTAGAGAAGAATTCATGTTAGGTCTAGGTTAGGTCTGGGATTTGCCCTCATCAGGCTCATTCTTTCGCATATTTCTCATACTTGACGGCTAGATCCTGGGCTTTTTCTGGATTGCATCTCGTAGTAATGAAGTACAACACTGAAACATTCAATTAAACCTGATCTTGATAAACATTTGAGAGGATAACGCATGTTAGGTTTGGGATAAGTCTAGGATTTGCCCTCATCAGGCTCATACTTTCGCATATTTCTCATACTTCATGGCTAGATCCTGGGTTTTTTCTGGTTTGGATCACGTAGTAGTGTGGTACCACACTGAAACAGTCCACTAAACCTGGTTTCGATCAATATTTTAGAGAATAATTCATGTTAGGTCTAGGTTAGGTCTGGGATTTGCTCTCATCAGGCTCATTCTTTCGCATATTTCTCGTACTTGATGGCTAGATCCTGGGATTTTTCTGGATTGGATCACGTAGTAATGTGGTACCACACTGAAACAGTCAATTAAACCTGGTTTTGATCAATATTTTAGAGAAGAATTCATGTTAGGTCTAGGTTAGGTCTGGGATTTGCCCTCATCAGGCTCATTCTTTCGCATATTTCTCATACTTGACGGCTAGATCCTGGGCTTTTTCTGGATTGCATCTCGTAGTAATGAAGTACAACACTGAAACATTCAATTAAACCTTTTCTTGATAAATATTTTAGAGGATAACGCATGTTAGGTTTGGGTTAGGTCTAGGATTTGCCCTCATCAGGCTCATACTTTCGCATATTTCTCATAGTTCATGGCTAGACCCTGGGCTGTTTCTGGATTGTATCAGGTAGTAAAGTGGTACCACACCGAAACATTCAATGAAACCTGGTCTGGATAAATATTTTAGAGGATAACGCATCTTAGGTCTGGGTTAGGTCTAAGATTTGCCCTCATCAGGCTCACAGTTTAGCGTTTTTCACATACTTCTTGAACAGATCCTGGGCTTTCTCTGGTTTGGATCACGGAGTATTGTGGTACCACACTGAAACAGTCCATTAAACCTGGTCTGGATAAATATTTTAGAGGATAACGCATCTTTGGTCTGGGTTTGGTCTAAGATTTGCCCTCATCAGGCTCACAGTTTAGCGTTTTTCACATACTTCTTGAACAGATCCTGGGCTTTCTCTGGTTTGGATCACGAAGTATTGTGGTACCACACTGAAACAGTCCATTAAACCTGGTCTGGATAAATATTTTAGAGGATAACGCATCTTAGGTCTGGGTTAGGTCTAAGATTTGCCCTCATCAGGCTCACAGTTTAGCGTTTTTCACATACTTGTTGAACGGATCCTGGGTTTTTTCTGGTTTGGTTCACGTAGTAATGTGGTACCACACTGAAACATTCAATTAAACCTGATCTTGATAAATATTTGAGAGGATAACGCATGTTAGGTTTGGGTTAAGTCTAGGATTTGCCCTCATCAGGCTCCCACTTTCGCATATTTCTCATACTTGATGGCTAGATCCTGGGCTGTTTCTGGATTGTATCACGTAGTAATGTGGTACCACGCTGAAACAGTCAATTAAACCTGGTTTCGATCAATATTTTAGAGGATAACGCAAGTTAGGTCTGGCGTAGGTCTGGGATTCGCCCTCATCAGACTCATACTTTCGCGTTTTTCACATACTTGTTGACCTGATCGAGGGTTTTTTCTGCTTTGGATCACGTAGTAAAGTGGTACCACACTGAAACAGTCCATTAAACCTGGTTTGGATCAATATTTCAGAAGTTAACGCATCTTAGGTCTGGGTTAGGTCTAAGATTTGCCCTCATCAGGCGCACAGTTTAGCGTTTTTCACATACTTGTTGAACAGATCCTGGGTTTTTTCTGGTTTGGATCACGAAGTAGTGTGGTACGACACTGAAACAGTCCATTAAACCTGGTTTCGCTCAATATTTTAGAGGATAACGCATGTAAGGTCTAGGTTAGGTCTGGGATTTACTCTCATCAGGCTCATTCTTTCGCATATTTCTCATACTTGATGGCTAGATCCTGGGTTTTTTCTGGTTTGGATCACGTAGTAATGTGGTACCACACTGAAACAGTCGATTAAACCTGGTTTCGATCAATATTTTAGAGGATAACGCAAGTTCAGTCTGGGATTGGTCTGGGATTTGACCTCATCAGACTCATACTTTCGCACACTTCACATACTCGTTGAACAGATCCTGGGTTATTCTCTGGTTTGGATCACATAGTAATGTGGTACCACACTGAAACAGGTGATTAAACCAGGTTTTGATCAATATTTTTGAGGATAACGCATGTTAGGTCTAGGTTAGGCCTGGGATTTTCACTCATCAGACTCATACTTTCGGGTTTTTCACATACTTGTTGAACGGATCCTGGGTTTTTTCTGGTTTGGATCACGTAGTAATGTGGGACTACACTGAAACAGTCAATTCAACCTGGTTTCGATCAATACTTTAGAGAATAATTCATGTTAGGTCTAGGTTAGGTCTGGGATTTGCTATCATCAGGCTCATTCTTTCGCATATTTCTCAAACTTGATGGCTAGATCCTGGGCTTTTTCTGGATTGCATCACGTAGTAATGAAGTACAACACTGAAACAGTCAATTAAACCTGGTTTCCATCGATATTCTAGAGGACAACGCATGTTAGGTCTAGGTTAGGTCTGGGATTTGCTCTCATCAGGTTCATTCTTTCGCATATTTCTCATACTTGATGGCTAGATCCTGGGCTTTTTCTGGATTGCATCACGTAGTAATATAGTACCACACTGAAACAGTCAATGAAACCTGGTTTCCATCAATATTTCAGAGGACAACGCAAGTTAGGTCTAGGTAAGGCCTGAGATTTTCACTGATCAGACTCATACTTTCGCATTCTTCACATACTTGTTGAACGGATCCTGGGTTTTTTCTGGTTTTGATCACGTAGTATTGAGGTACCACAATGAAACATTCAATTAAACCTGGTCTTGATAAAAATTTTACAGAATAACGCATGTTAGGTCTGGGTTAGGTCTAGGATTTGCCCTCATCAGGCTCATTCTTTCGCAAATTTCTCATACTTCATGGCTAGATCCTGGGCGTTTTCTGGATTGTATCACGTAGTAATGTGGTACCACGCTGAAACTGTCAATTAAACCTGGTTTCGATCAATATTTTAGAGGATAACGCAAGTTAGGTCTGGGATAGGTCTGGGATTCGCCCACATCAGGCTCATACTTTCGCGTTTTTCACATACTTGTTGAACTGATCCTGGGTTTTTTCTGGTTTGGATCACGTAGTAATGTGGTACTACACTGAAACAGTCGATTAAACCCGGTTTCGATCAATATTTTAGAGGATAACGTAAGTTAAGTCTGGGATAGGTCTGGGATTTGACCTCATCAGACTCATACTTTCGCACACTTCACATACTCGTTGAACAGATCCTGGGGTATTTTCTGGTTTGGAACACATAGTAATGTGGTACCACACTGAAACAGTAGATTAAACCAGGTTTCGATCAATATTTTTGAGGATAACGCAAGTTTGGTCTGGGATAGGTCTGGGATTTGCCCTCATCAGGCTCATACTTTCGCGTTTTTCACATACTTGTGGAACAGATCCTGGGTTTTTTCTGGTTTGTGTCACGTAGTAATGTGGTACCACACTGAAACAGTCGATTAAACCAGGGTTCGATCAATATTTTTGAGGATAACGCATGGTAGGTTTAGGTTAGGCCTGGGATTTGCCCTCATCAGGGAAACTTTCGCAGTTTTAACATGCATGTAGACCTGATCGAGGGTTTTTTCTGCTTTGGATCACGTAGTAAAGTGGTGCCACAACTAAAACAGTCAATTAAACCTGGTTTCGATCATTATTTTAGAGGATAACGCAAGTTAGGTCTGGGATAGGTCTGGGATTAGCCCTCATCAGACTCATACTTTCGCACACTTCACATGCTCGTTGACAAGATCCTGGGTTTTTTTCTGGTTTCGATCACGTAGAAATGTGGTACCACACTGAATCAGTCGATTAAATCTGGTTTCGATTAATATTTTTGAGGATAACGCATGTTAGGTCTGGGATAGGTCTGGGATTTGCCCTCATCAGGCTCATACTTTCGCAGTTTTAACATGCACGTTGACCTGATCGAGGGTTTTTTCTGCTTTGTATCACGTAGTAAAGTGGTACCACACTAAAACAGTAAATTAAACCTGGTTTCGATCAATATTTTAGAGGATAACGAAAGTTATGTCTAGTTTAGACCTGGGATTTGCCCTCATCAGACTCATACTTTCGCATACTTCACATACTTGTTGAACAGATCCTGGGATTTTTTCTGGTTTGGATCACGTAGTAATGTGGTACCACACTGAAACAGTCGATTAAACCTGGTTTCGATCAATATTTTTGAGGATAACGCATGTTAGGTCTAGGTTAGGCCGAGGATTCTCACTCATCAGACTCATACTTTCGCATTCTTCACATACTTGTTGAACGGATCCTGGGTTTTTCCCGCTTTGGATCACGTAGTAAAGTGGTACCACACTGAAGCAGTCCATTAAACCCGGTTTGGATCAATATTTTAGAGGCTAACGCATGTTAGGTTTGGGTTAGGTCTAGGATTTGCCCTCATCAGGCTCATACTTTCGCATATTTCTCATACTTCATGGCTAGATCCTGGGCTTTTTCTGGATTGCATCACGTAGTAATGAAGTACAACACTGAAACAGTCAATTAAACCTCGTTTCCATCAATATCTTAGAGGACAACGCAAGTTAGGTCTGTGATATGTCTGGGATTTGCCCTCATCAGGGTCATACTTTCGCGTTTTTCACATACTTGTTGAACAGATCCTGGGTGTTTTCTGGTTTGCATCACGTAGCAATGTGGCACCACACTGAAACAGTCGATTAAACCTGGTTTCGATGAATATTTTAGAGGATAACGCAAGTTAGGTCTGGCATAGGTCTGGGATTCGCCCACATCAGGCTCATACTTTCGCGTTTTTCACATACTTGTTGAACAGATCCTGGGTTTTTTCTGCTTTGTATCACGTAGTAGTGTGGTACCACACTGAAACAGTCGATTAAACCAGGTTTCGATCAATATTTTTGAGGAAAACGAATGTTAGGTCTAGGTTAGGCCTGGGTTTTTCACTCATCAGACTCATTCTTTCGCATTCTTCACATACCTGTTGAACGGATCCTGGGTTTTTTCTGGTTTGGATCACGTAGTAATGTGGGACCACATTGAAACAATCAATTAAACCTGGTCTTGATAAATATTTTAGAGGATAACGCATGTTAGGTCTGGGCTAGGTCTACGATTTGCTCTCATCAGGTTCATACTTTCGCATATTTCTCATACTTGATGGCTAGATCCTGGGCTTTTTCTGGATTGCATCACGTAGTAATGAAGTACAACACTGAAACAGTCAATTAAACCTGGTTTCCATCAATATCTTAGAGGACAACGCAAGTTAGGTCTGGGATAGGTCTGGGATTTGCCCTCATCAGACTCATACGTTCGCGTTTTTCACATACTTGTTGAACGGATCCTGGGTTTTTTCTGGTTTGGATCACGTAGTAATGTGGTACCACACTGAAACATTCAAATAAACCTGGTCTTGATAAGTATCTTAGAGGATAACGCATGTTAGGTTTGGGTTAGGTCTAGGATTTGCCCATATCAGGCTCATACTTTCGCATATTTCTCATACTTCATGGCTAGATCCTGGGCTGTTTCTGGATTGTATCACGTAGTAATGTGGTACCACGCTGAAACAGTCAATTAAACCTTGTTTCGATCAATATTTTAGAGGATAACGCAAGTTAGGTCTGGGATTCGCCCTCATCAGGGTCATACTTTCGCACACTTCTCAGACTCGTTTAACAGATCCTGGGTTTTTTCTGGTATGGTTCACGTAGTAATGTGGTACCACACTGAAACATTCAATTAAACCTGGTACTGATCAATATTTTAGAGGATAACGCATGTTAGGTTTGGGTTAGGTCTAGGATTTGCCCTCATCAGGCTTATACTTTCGCGTTTTTCACATACTTGTTGAACAGATCCTGGGTTTTTTCTGGTTTGGATCACGTAGTAGTGTGGTACCACACTGAAACAGTCCATTAAACCAGGTTTGGATCAATTTTTTAGAGGATAACGCATGTTAGGTCTAGGTTCGGTCTGGGATTTTCGCTCATGAGACTCATACTTTCGCATTCTTTACATACTTGTTGAACGGTTCCTGGGTTTTTTCAGGTTTGGTTCAGCTAGTAATGTGGTACCACACTGAAACATTCAATTAAACCTGGTCTTGATAAATATTTTAGAGGATAACGCATGTTAGGTTTGGGTTAGGTCTAGGATTTGCCCTCAGCAGGCTCATACTTTCGCATATTTCTCATACTTCATGGCTACATCCTGGGCTGTTTTTGGTTTGTATCACGTAGTAATGTGGTACCACGCTGAAACAGTCAATTAAACCTGGTTTCGATCAATATTTTAGAGGATAACGCAAGTTAGGTCTGGTATAGGTCTGGGATTCGCCCTCATCAGGTTCATACTTTCGCATATTTCTCATACTTGATGGCTAGATCCTGGGCTTTTTCTGGATTGCATCACGTAGTAATGAAGTACAACACTGAAACAGTCAATTAAACCTGGTTTCCATCAATATCTTAGAGGACAACGCAAGTTAGGTCTGGGATAGGTCTGGGATTTGCCCTCATCAGACTCATACGTTCGCGTTTTTCACATACTTGTTGAACGGATCCTGGGTTTTTTCTGGTTTGGATCACGTAGTAATGTGGTACCACACTGAAACATTCAAATAAACCTGGTCTTGATAAGTATTTTAGAGGATAACGCATGTTAGGTTTGGGTTAGGTCTAGGATTTGCCCATATCAGGCTCATACTTTCGCATATTTCTCATACTTCATGGCTAGATCCTGGGCTGTTTCTGGATTGTATCACGTAGTAATGTGGTACCACGCTGAAACAGTCAATTAAACCTTGTTTCGATCAATATTTTAGAGGATAACGCAAGTTAGGTCTGGGATAGGTCTGGGATTCGCCCTCATCAGGGTCATACTTTCGCACACTTCTCAGACTCGTTTAACAGATCCTGGGTTTTTTCTGGTTTGGTTCACGTAGTAATGTGGTACCACGCTGAAACAGTCAATTAAACCTGGTTTCGATCAATATTTTAGAGGATAACGCAAGTTAGGACTGGCATAGGTCTGGGATTCGCCCACATCAGGCTCATACTTTCGCGTTTTTCACATACTTGTTGAACAGATCCTGGGTTTTTTCTGGTTTGTATCACGTAGTAGTGTGGTACCACACTGAAACAGTCCATTAAGCCTGGTTTGGATCAATTGTTTAGCGGATAACGCATGTTAGGTCTAGGTTAGCCCTGGGATTTTCACTCATCAGACTCATACTTTCGCATTCTTCTCATACTTGTTGAACTGATCCTTTGTTTTTTCTGGTTTGGATCACGTAGTAATGTGGTACCACACTGAAACAGTCGATTAAACCTGGTTTCGATCAATATCCTAGAGGATAACGCAAGTTAAGTCTGGGATTGGTCTGGGATTTGACCTCATCAGACTCATACTTTCGCAAACTTCACATACTCGTTGAACAGATCCTGGGTTATTGTCTGGTTTGGATCACATAGTAATGTGGTACCACACTGAAACAGTCGATTAAACCAGGTTTCGATCAATATTTTTGAGGATAACGCATGTTAGGTCTAGGTTAGGCCTGGGATTTTCACTCATCAGCCTCATACTTTCGCATTCTTCACATACTTGTTGAACGGATCCTGGGTTTTTTCTGGTTTGGATCACGTAGTAATGTGGTACCACACTGAAACAGTCGATTAAACCCGGTTTCGGTCAATATTTTAGAGGATAACGCAAGTTAAGTCTGGGATAGGTCTGGGATTTGCCCTCATCAGGCTCATACTTTCGCAGTTCTAACATACATGTTGACCTGATCGAGTGTTTTTTCTGCTTTGGATCACGTAGTGAAGTGGTACCACACTGAAACTGTCCATTAAACCTGGTTTCGATCAATATTTTAGAGGACAACGCAAGTTTGGTCTGGGATAGGTCTGGGAAAGGTCTGGGATTTGCCCTCATCAGGCTCATACTTTCGCGTTTTTCACATACTTGTTGAACAGATCCTGGGTTTTTTCTGGTTTGGATCACGTAGTAATGTGGTACCACACTGAAACAGTCAATTAAACCTGGTTTCGATCAATATTTTAGAGGATAACGAAAGTTATGTCTAGTTTAGGCCTGGGATTTTCACTCATCAGACTCATACTTTCGCATTCATCACATACTTGTTGAACGGATCCTGGGTTTTTTCTGGTTTGGATCACGTAGTAATGTGGGAGCACACCGAAACAATCAATTAAACCTGGTCTTGATGAATATTTTAGAGGATAACGCATGCCAGGTCTGGGATAGGTCTGGGATTTGACCTCATCAGGGTCATACTTTCGCAGTTTTAACATGCATGTTGACTTCATCGAGGGTTTTTTCTGCTTTGGATCACGTAGTAAAGTGGTACCACGCTGAAACAGTCAATTAAACCTGGTTTCGATCAATATTTTAGAGGATAACGCAAGTTAAGTCTGGCATAGACCTGGGATTCGCCCTCATCAGGCTCATACTTTCGCGTTTTTCACATACCTGTTGAACAGATCCTGGGTTTTTTCTGGTTTGTATCACGTAGTAGTGTGGTACCACACTGAAACAGTCCATTAAGCCTGGTTTGGATCAATTGTTTAGAGGATAACGCATGTTAGGTCTAGGTTAGCCCTGGGATTTTCACTCATCAGCCTCATACTTTCGCATTCTTCACATACTTGTTGAACGGATCCTGGGTTTTTTCTGGTTTGGATCGCGTAGTAATGTGGTACCACACTGAAACAGTGGATTAAACCCGGTTTCGATCAATATTTTAGAGGATAACGCAAGTTAAGTCTGGGATAGGTCTGGGATTTGACCCCATCAGACTCATACTTTCGCACACTTCACATACTCGTTGAAGAGATCCTGGGTTATTTTCTGGTTTGGATCACATAGTAATGTGGTACCACACTGAAGCAGTAGATTAAACCAGGTATCGATTAATATTTTTGAGGATAACGCATGTTAGGTCTAGGTTAGGCCTGGGATTTTCACGCATCAGACTCATACTATCGCATTCTTCACATACTTGTTAAACGGATCCTGGTTTTTTTCTGGTTTGGATCACGTAGTAATGTGGGACCACACTGAAACAGTCGATTAAACCTGGTCTTGATAAATATTTTAGAGGACAACGCATGTTAGGTCTGGGTTAGGTCTAGGATTTGCCCTCATCAGGCTCATACTTTCGCATATTTCTCATACTTGATGGCTAGATCCTGGGCTTTTTCTGGATTGCATCAAGTAGTAATGAAGTACAACACTGAAACAGTCAATTAAACCTGGTTTCCATCAATATCTTAGAGGACAACGCAAGTTAGGTCTGGGATAGGTCTGGGATTTGCCCTCATCAGGGTCATACTTTCGCAGTTCTAACATACATGTTGACCTGATCGAGTGTTTTTTCTGCTTTGGATCACGTAGTAAAGTGGTACCACACTGAAACAGTCAATTAAACCTGGTTTCGATCAATATTTTAGTGGATAACGCAAGTTAGGTCTAGGTTAGGCCTGGGATTTGCCCTCATCAGGCTCATACTTTCGCAGTTTTAACATGCATGTTGACCTGATCGAGGGTTTTTTCTGCTTTGTATCACGTAGTAAAGTGGTACCACACTAAAACAGTTAATTAAACCTGGTTTCGATCAATATTTTAGAGGATAACGAAAGTTATGTCTAGTTTAGGCCTGGGAGTTTCACTCATCAGACTCATACTTTCGCATTCTTCACATACTTGTTGAACGGATCCTGGGTTTTTTCTGGTTTGGATCACGTAGTAATGTGGGACCACACTGAAACAGTCGATTAAACCGGGTCTTGATAAATATTTTAGAGGACAACGCATGTTAGGTCTCGGTTAGGTCTAGGATTTGCCCTCATCAGGCTCCTACATTCGCATATTTCTCATACTTCATGGCTAGATCCTGGGCTTTTTCTGGATTGTATCACGCAGTAATGTGGTACCACGCTGAAACAGTCAATTAAACCTGGTTTCGATCAATATTTTAGAGGATAACGAAAGTTATGTCTAGTTTAGGCCTGGGATTTGCCCTCATCAGACTCATACTTTCGCATACTTCACATACTTGTTGAACAGATCCTGGGATTTTTTCTGGTTTGGATCACGTAGTAATGTGGTACCACACTGAAACAGTCGATTAAACCTGGTTTCGATCAATATTTTTGAGGATAACGCATGTTAGGTCTAGGTTAGGCCGAGGATTCTCACTCATCAGACTCATACTTTCGCATTCTTCACATACTTGTTGAACGGATCCTGGGTTCTTCCCGCCTTGGATCACGTAGTAAAGTGGTACCACACTGAACCAGTCCATTAAACCCGGTTTGGATCAATATTTTAGAGGCTAACGCATGTTAGGTTTGGGTTAGGTCTAGGATTTGCCCTCATCAGGCTCATACTTTCGCATATTTCTCATACTTCATGGCTAGATCCTGGGCTTTTTCTGGATTGCATCACGTAGTAATGAAGTACAACACTGAAACAGTCAATTAAACCTCGTTTCCATCAATATCTTAGAGGACAACGCAAGTTAGGTCTGGGATGTGTCTGGGATTTGCCCTCATCGGGGTCATACTTTCGCAGTTCTAACATACATGTTGCCCTGATCGAGTGTTTTTTGTGCTTTGGATCACGTAGTAAAGTGGTACCACACTGAAACTGTCCATTAAACCTGGTTTGGATCATTATTATGGAGGATAACGCATGTTAGGTCTAGGTTAGGTGTGGGATTTTCACTCATCAGACTCATACTTTCGCATTCATCACATTCTTGTTGAACGGATCCTGGGTTTTTTCTGGTTTGGATCACGTAGTAATGTGGGACCACACCGAAACAACCAATTAAACCTGGTCTTGATAAATATTTTAGAGGATAACGCATGTCATGTCTGGGATAGGTGTGGGATTTGACCGCATCATGGTCATACTTTCGCAGTTTTAACATGCATGTTGACCTCATCGAGGGTTTTTTCTGCTTTGGATCACGTAGTAAAGTGGTACCACAACTAAAACAGTAAATTAAACCTGGTTTCGATCATTACTTTGGAGGATAACGCAAGTTAGGTCTGGAATAGGTCTGGGATTAGCCCTCATCAGACTCACACTTTCGCATTCTTCACATACTTGCTGAACGGATCCTGGGTTTTTTCTGGTTTGGATCACGTAGTAATGTGGGACCACACTGAAACAGTCGATTAATCCTGGTTTCGATCAATATTTTTGAGGAAAACGCATGTTAGGTCTAGGTTAGGCCTGGGATTTGCCCTCATCAGGCTCATACTTTCGCGTTTTTCACATACTTGTTGAACAGATCCTGGGTTTTTTCTGGTTTGGGTCACGTAGTAATGTGGTACCACACTGAAACAGTCGATTAAACCAGGTTTCGATCAATATTTTTGAGGATAACGCATGGTAGGTTTAGGTTAGGCCTGGGATTTGCCCTCATCAGGGAAACTTTCGCAGTTTTAACATGCATGTAGACCTGATCGAGGGTTTTTTCTGCTTTGGATCACGTAGTAAAGTGGTGCCACAACTAAAACAGTCAATTAAACCTGGTTTCGATCATTATTTTAGAGGATAACGCAAGTTAGGTCTGGGATAGGTCTGGGATTAGCCCTCATCAGACTCATACTTTCGCACACTTCACATGCTCGTTGACAAGATCCTGGGTTTTTTTCTGGTTTCGATCACGTAGAAATGTGGTACCACACTGAATCAGTCGATTAAATCTGGTTTCGATGAATATTTTTGAGGATAACGCATGTTAGGTCTGGGATAGGTCTGGGATTTGCCCTCATCAGGCTCATACTTTCGCAGTTTTAACATGCATGTTGACCTGATCGAGGGTTTTTTCTGCTTTGTATCACGTAGTAAAGTGGTACCACACTAAAACAGTAAATTAAACCTGGTTTCGATCAATATTTTAGAGGATAACGAAAGTTATGTCTAGTTTAGACCTGGGATTTGCCCTCATCAGACTCATACTTTCGCATACTTCACATACTTGTTGAACAGATCCTGGGATTTTTTCTGGTTTGGATCACGTAGTAATGTGGTACCACACTGAAACAGTCGATTAAACCTGGTTTCGATCAATATTTTTGAGGATAACGCATGTTAGGTCTAGGTTAGGCCGAGGATTCTCACTCATCAGACTCATACTTTCGCATTCTTCACATACTTGTTGAACGGATCCTGGGTTTTTCCCGCTTTGGATCACGTAGTAAAGTGGTACCACACTGAAGCAGTCCATTAAACCCGGTTTGGATCAATATTTTAGAGGCTAACGCATGTTAGGTTTGGGTTAGGTCTAGGATTTGCCCTCATCAGGCTCATACTTTCGCATATTTCTCATACTTCATGGCTAGATCCTGGGCTTTTTCTGGATTGCATCACGTAGTAATGAAGTACAACACTGAAACAGTCAATTAAACCTCGTTTCCATCAATATCTTAGAGGACAACGCAAGTTAGGTCTGTGATATGTCTGGGATTTGCCCACATCAGGGTCATACTTTCGCGTTTTTCACATACTTGTTGAACAGATCCTGGGTGTTTTCTGGTTTGCATCACGTAGCAATGTGGCACCACACTGAAACAGTCGATTAAACCTGGTTTCGATGAATATTTTAGAGGATAACGCAAGTTAGGTCTGGCATAGGTCTGGGATTCGCCCACATCAGGCTCATACTTTCGCGTTTTTCACATACTTGTTGAACAGATCCTGGGTTTTTTCTGGTTTGTATCACGTAGTAGTGTGGTACCACACTGAAACAGTCGATTAAACCAGGTTTCGATCAATATTTTTGAGGAAAACGAATGTTAGGTCTAGGTTAGGCCTGGGTTTTTCACTCATCAGACTCATTCTTTCGCATTCTTCACATACCTGTTGAACGGATCCTGGGTTTTTTCTGGTTTGGATCACGTAGTAATGTGGGACCACATTGAAACAATCAATTAAACCTGGTCTTGATAAATATTTTAGAGGATAACGCATGTTAGGACTGGGCTAGGTCTACGATTTGCTCTCGTCAGGTTCATACTTTCGCATATTTCTCATACTTGATGGCTAGATCCTGGGCTTTTTCTGGATTGCATCACGTAGTAATGAAGTACAACACTGAAACAGTCAATTAAACCTGGTTTCCATCAATATCTTAGAGGACAACGCAAGTTAGGTCTGGGATAGGTCTGGGATTTGCCCTCATCAGACTCATACGTTCGCGTTTTTCACATACTTGTTGAACGGATCCTGGGTTTTTTCTGGTTTGGATCACGTAGTAATGTGGTACCACACTGAAACATTCAAATAAACCTGGTCTTGATAAGTATCTTAGAGGATAACGCATGTTAGGTTTGGGTTAGGTCTAGGATTTGCCCATATCAGGCTCATACTTTCGCATATTTCTCATACTTCATGGCTAGATCCTGGGCTGTTTCTGGATTGTATCACGTAGTAATGTGGTACCACGCTGAAACAGTCAATTAAACCTTGTTTCGATCAATATTTTAGAGGATAACGCAAGTTAGGTCTGGGATTCGCCCTCATCAGGGTCATACTTTCGCACACTTCTCAGACTCGTTTAACAGATCCTGGGTTTTTTCTGGTATGGTTCACGTAGTAATGTGGTACCACACTGAAACATTCAATTAAACCTGGTACTGATCAATATTTTAGAGGATAACGCATGTTAGGTTTGGGTTAGGTCTAGGATTTGCCCTCATCAGGCTTATACTTTCGCGTTTTTCACATACTTGTTGAACAGATCCTGGGTTTTTTCTGGTTTGGATCACGTAGTAGTGTGGTACCACACTGAAACAGTCGATTAAACCTGGTCTTGATAAATATTTTAGAGGATAACGCATGTTAGGTTTGGGTTAGGTCTAGGATTTGCCCTCAGCAGGCTCATACTTTCGCATATTTCTCATACTTCATGGCTACATCCTGGGCTGTTTTTGGTTTGTATCACGTAGTAATGTGGTACCACGCTGAAACAGTCAATTAAACCTGGTTTCGATCAATATTTTAGAGGATAACGCAAGTTAGGTCTGGTATAGGTCTGGGATTCGCCCTCATCAGGTTCATACTTTCGCATATTTCTCATACTTGATGGCTAGATCCTGGGCTTTATCTGGATTGCATCACGTAGTAATGAAGTACAACACTGAAACAGTCAATTAAACCTGGTTTCCATCAATATCTAAGAGGACAACGCAAGTTAGGTCTGGGATAGGTCTGGGATTTGCCCTCATCAGACTCATACGTTCGCGTTTTTCACATACTTGTTGAACGGATCCTGGGTTTTTTCTGGTTTGGATCACGTAGTAATGTGGTACCACACTGAAACATTCAAATAAACCTGGTCTTGATAAGTATTTTAGAGGATAACGCATGTTAGGTTTGGGTTAGGTCTAGGATTTGCCCATATCAGGCTCATACTTTCGCATATTTCTCATACTTCATGGCTAGATCCTGGGCTGTTTCTGGATTGTATCACGTAGTAATGTGGTACCACGCTGAAACAGTCAATTAAACCTTGTTTCGATCAATATTTTAGAGGATAACGCAAGTTAGGTCTGGGATAGGTCTGGGATTCGCCCTCATCAGGGTCATACTTTCGCACACTTCTCAGACTCGTTTAACAGATCCTGGGTTTTTTCTGGTTTGGTTCACGTAGTAATGTGGTACCACGCTGAAACAGTCAATTAAACCTGGTTTCGATCAATATTTTAGAGGATAACGCAAGTTAGGACTGGCATAGGTCTGGGATTCGCCCACATCAGGCTCATACTTTCGCGTTTTTCACATACTTGTTGAACAGATCCTGGGTTTTTTCTGGTTTGTATCACGTAGTAGTGTGGTACCACACTGAAACAGTCCATTAAGCCTGGTTTGGATCAATTGTTTAGCGGATAACGCATGTTAGGTCTAGGTTAGCCCTGGGATTTTCACTCATCAGACTCATACTTTCGCATTCTTCTCATACTTGTTGAACTGATCCTTTGTTTTTTCTGGTTTGGATCACGTAGTAATGTGGTACCACACTGAAACAGTCGATTAAACCTGGTTTCGATCAATATCCTAGAGGATAACGCAAGTTAAGTCTGGGATTGGTCTGGGATTTGACCTCATCAGACTCATACTTTCGCAAACTTCACATACTCGTTGAACAGATCCTGGGTTATTGTCTGGTTTGGATCACATAGTAATGTGGTACCACACTGAAACAGTCGATTAAACCAGGTTTCGATCAATATTTTTGAGGATAACGCATGTTAGGTCTAGGTTAGGCCTGGGATTTTCACTCATCAGCCTCATACTTTCGCATTCTTCACATACTTGTTGAACGGATCCTGGGTTTTTTCTGGTTTGGATCACGTAGTAATGTGGTACCACACTGAAACAGTCGATTAAACCCGGTTTCGGTCAATATTTTAGAGGATAACGCAAGTTAAGTCTGGGATAGGTCTGGGATTTGCCCTCATCAGGCTCATACTTTCGCAGTTCTAACATACATGTTGACCTGATCGAGTGTTTTTTCTGCTTTGGATCACGTAGTGAAGTGGTACCACACTGAAACTGTCCATTAAACCTGGTTTCGATCAATATTTTAGAGGACAACGCAAGTTTGGTCTGGGATAGGTCTGGGATAGGTCTGGGATTTGCCCTCATCAGGCTCATACTTTCGCGTTTTTCACATACTTGTTGAACAGATCCTGGGTTTTTTCTGGTTTGGATCACGTAGTAATGTGGTACCACACTGAAACAGTCAATTAAACCTGGTTTCGATCAATATTTTAGAGGATAACGAAAGTTATGTCTAGTTTAGGCCTGGGATTTTCACTCATCAGACTCATACTTTCGCATTCATCACATACTTGTTGAACGGATCCTGGGTTTTTTCTGGTTTGGATCACGTAGTAATGTGGGAGCACACCGAAACAATCAATTAAACCTGGTCTTGATAAATATTTTAGAGGATAACGCATGCCAGGTCTGGGATAGGTCTGGGATTTGACCTCATCAGGGTCATACTTTCGCAGTTTTAACATGCATGTTGACTTCATCGAGGGTTTTTTCTGCTTTGGATCACGTAGTAAAGTGGTACCACGCTGAAACAGTCAATTAAACCTGGTTTCGATCAATATTTTAGAGGATAACGCAAGTTAGGTCTGGCATAGACCTGGGATTCGCCCTCATCAGGCTCATACTTTCGCGTTTTTCACATACCTGTTGAACAGATCCTGGGTTTTTTCTGGTTTGTATCACGTAGTAGTGTGGTACCACACTGAAACAGTCCATTAAGCCTGGTTTGGATCAATTGTTTAGAGGATAACGCATGTTAGGTCTAGGTTAGCCCTGGGATTTTCACTCATCAGCCTCATACTTTCGCATTCTTCACATACTTGTTGAACGGATCCTGGGTTTTTTCTGGTTTGGATCGCGTAGTAATGTGGTACCACACTGAAACAGTGGATTAAACCCGGTTTCGATCAATATTTTAGAGGATAACGCAAGTTAAGTCTGGGATAGGCCTGGGATTTGACCCCATCAGACTCATACTTTCGCACACTTCACATACTCGTTGAAGAGATCCTGGGTTATTTTCTGGTTTGGATCACATAGTAATGTGGTACCACACTGAAGCAGTAGATTAAACCAGGTATCGATTAATATTTTTGAGGATAACGCATGTTAGGTCTAGGTTAGGCCTGGGATTTTCACGCATCAGACTCATACTATCGCATTCTTCACATACTTGTTAAACGGATCCTGGTTTTTTTCTGGTTTGGATCACGTAGTAATGTGGGACCACACTGAAACAGTCGATTAAACCTGGTCTTGATAAATATTTTAGAGGACAACGCATGTTAGGTCTGGGTTAGGTCTAGGATTTGCCCTCATCAGGCTCATACTTTCGCATATTTCTCATACTTGATGGCTAGATCCTGGGCTTTTTCTGGATTGCATCAAGTAGTAATGAAGTACAACACTGAAACAGTCAATTAAACCTGGTTTCCATCAATATCTTAGAGGACAACGCAAGTTAGGTCTGGGATAGGTCTGGGATTTGCCCTCATCAGGGTCATACTTTCGCAGTTCTAACATACATGTTGACCTGATCGAGTGTTTTTTCTGCTTTGGATCACGTAGTAAAGTGGTACCACACTGAAACAGTCCATTAAACCCGGTTTGGATCAATATTTTAGAGGATAACGCATGTTAGGTCTAGGTTAGGACTGGGATTTTCACTCATCAGACTCATACTTTCGCATTCTTCACATACTTGTTGAACGGATCCTGGGTTTTTTCTGGTTTGGATCACGTAGTAAAGTGGTGCCACACTGAAACAGTCGATTAAACCAGGTTTCGATCAATATTTTTGAGGATAACGCATGTTAGGTCTAGGTTAGGCCTGGGATTTTCACGCATCAGACTCATACTTTCGCATTCTTCACATACTTGTTGAACGGATCCTGCGTTTTTTCTGGTTTGGATCACGTAATACTGTGGGACCACACTGAAACAGTCAATTAAACCTGGTTTCGATCAATATTTTAGTGGATAACGCAAGTTAGGTCTAGGTTAGGCCTGGGATTTGCCCTCATCAGGCTCATACTTTCGCAGTTTTAACATGCATGTTGACCTGATCGAGGGTTTTTTCTGCTTTGTATCACGTAGTAAAGTGGTACCACACTAAAACAGTTAATTAAACCTGGTTTCGATCAATATTTTAGAGGATAACGAAAGTTATGTCTAGTTTAGGCCTGGGAGTTTCACTCATCAGACTCATACTTTCGCATTCTTCACATACTTGTTGAACGGATCCTGGGTTTTTTCTGGTTTGGATCACGTAGTAATGTGGGACCACACTGAAACAGTCGATTAAACCTGGTCTTGATAAATATTTTAGAGGACAACGCATGTTAGGTCTCGGTTAGGTCTAGGATTTGCCCTCATCAGGCTCCTACATTCGCATATTTCTCATACTTCATGGCTAGATCCTGGGCTTTTTCTGGATTGTATCACGTAGTAATGTGGTACCACGCTGAAACAGTCAATTAAACCTGGTTTCGATCAATATTTTAGGGGATAACGCAAGTTAGGTCTGGGATAGGTCTGGGATTAGCCCTCATCAGACTCATACTTTCGCACACTTCACATACTCGTTGACAAGATCCTGGGTTTTTTTCTGGTTTGGATCACGTAGTAATATGGTACCACACTGAAACAGTCGATTAAACCTGGTCTTGATAAATATTTTAGAGGACAACGCATGTTAGGTCTGGGTTAGGTCTAGGATTTGCCCTCATCAGGCTCCTACATTCGCATATTTCTCATACTTCATGGCTAGATCCTGGGCGTTTTCTGGATTGTATCACGTAGTAATGTGGTACCACGCTGAAACTGTCAATTAAACCTGGTTTCGATCAATATTTTAGAGGATAACGCAAGTTAGGTCTGGGATAGGTCTGGGTTTCGCCCTCATCAGGCTCATACTTTCGCAGTTTTAACATGCATGTTGACCTCATCGAGGGTTTTTTCTACTTTGGATCACGTAGTAAAGTGGTACCACAACTAAAACAGCCAATTAAACCTGGTTTCGATCATTATTTTATTTTTAGGTCTGGGATAGGTCTGGGATTAGCCGTCATCAGACTCATACTTTCGCAATCTTCACATACTTGTTGAACAGATCCTGGGTTTTTTCTGGTTTGGGTCTCGTAGTAATGTGGTACCACACTGAAACAGTCGACTAAACCAGGTTTCGATCAATATTTTTGAGGATAACGCATGTTAGGTCTAGGTTAGGCCTGGGATTTTCACGCATCAGACTCATACTTTCGCATTCTTCACATACTTGTTGAACGGATCCTGGGTTTTTTCTGGTTTGGATCACGTAGTAATGTGGGACCACACTGAAGCAGTCGATTAAACCTGGTCTTGATAAATATTTTAGAGGACAACGCATGTTAGGTCCGGGTTAGGCCTGGGATTTGCCCTCATCAGGATCATACTTTCGCAGTTTTAACATGCATGTTGACCTGATCGAGGGTTTTTTCTGCTTTGTATTACGTAGTAAAATGGTACCACACTAAAACAGTCAATTAAACCTGGTTTCGATCATTATTTTAGAGGATAACGCAAGTTAGGTCTGGAATAGGTCTGGGATTTGCCCTCATCAGGCTCATACTTTCGCAGTTTTAACATGCATGTTGACCTGATCGAGGGTTTTTTCTGCTTTGGATCACGTAGTAAAGTGGTGCCACAACTAAAACAGTCAATTAAACCTGGTTTCGATCATTATTTTAGAGGATAACGCAAGTTAGGTCTGGGATAGGTCTGGGATTAGCCCTCATCAGACTCATACTTTCGCACACTTCACATGCTCGTTGACAAGATCCTGGGTTTTTTTCTGGTTTCGATCACGTAGTAATGTGGTACCCCACTGAAACAGTCGATTAAACCTGGTTTCGATTAATATTTTTGAGGATAACGCATGTTAGGTCTGGGATAGGTCTGGGATTTGCCGTCATCAGGCTCATACTTTCGCAGTTTTAACATGCATGTTGACCTGATCGAGGGTTTTTTCTGCTTTATATTACGTAGTAAAATGGTACCACACTAAAACAGTCAATTAAACCTGGTTTCGATCAATATTTTAGAGGATAACGAAAGTTATGTCTAGTTTAGGCCTGGGATTTGCCCTCATCAGACTCATACTTTCGCATACTTCACATACTTTTTGAACAGATCCTGGGATTTTTTCTGGTTTGGATCACGTAGTAATGTGGTACCACACTGAAACAGTCGATTAAACCTGGTTTCGATCAATATTTTTGAGGATAACGCATGTTAGGTCTAGGTTAGGCCGAGGATTCTCACTCATCAGACACATACTTCCGCATTCTTCACATACTTGTTGAACGGATCCTGGGTTTTTCCCGCTTTGGATCACGTAGTAAAGTGGTACCACACTGAAGCAGTCCATTAAACCCGGTTTGGATCAATATTTTAGAGGCTAACGCATGTTAGGTTTGGGTTAGGTCTAGGATTTGCCCTCATCAGGCTCATACTTTCGCATATTTCTCATACTTCATGGCTAGATCCTGGGCTTTTTCTGGATTGCATCACGTAGTAATGAAGTACAACACTGAAACAGTCAATTAAACCTCGTTTCCATCAATATCTTAGAGGACAACGCAAGTTAGGTCTGGGATATGTCTGGGATTTGCCCTCATCAGGGTCATACTTTCGCAGTTCTAACATACATGTTGCCCTGATCGAGTGTTTTTTCTGCTTTGGATCACGTAGTAAAGTGGTACCACACTGAAGCTGTCCATTAAACCTGGTTTGGATCAATATTATGGAGGATAACGCATGTTAGGTCTAGGTTAGGTGTGCGATTTTCACTCATCAGACTCATACTTTCGCATTCATCACATACTTGTTGAACGGATCCTGGGTTTTTTCTGGTTTGGATCACGTAGTAATGTGGGACCACACCGAAACAACCAATTAAACCTGGTCTTGATAAATATTTTAGAGGATAACGCATGTCATGTCTGGGATAGGTGTGGGATTTGACCTCATCATGGTCATACTTTCGCAGTTTTAACATGCATGTTGACCTCATCGAGGGTTTTTTCTGCTTTGGATCACGTAGTAAAGTGGTACCACAACTAAAACAGTAAATTAAACCTGGTTTCGATCATTATTTTGGAGGATAACGCAAGTTAGGTCTGGAATAGGTCTGGGATTAGCCCTCATCAGACTCATACTTTCGCATTCTTCACATACTTGCTGAACGGATCCTGGGTTTTTTCTGGTTTGGATCACGTAGTAATGTGGGACCACACTGAAACAGTCGATTAAACCTGGTTTCGATCAATATTTTAGAGGATAACGCAAGTTTGGTCTGGGATAGGTCTGAGATTTGCCCTCATCAGGCTCATACTTTCGCGTTTTTCACATACTTGTGGAACAGATCCTGGGTTTTTTCTGGTTTGGGTCACGTAGTAATGTGGTACCACACTGAAACAGTCGATTAAACCAGGGTTCGATCAATATTTTTGAGGATAACGCATGGTAGGTTTAGGTTAGGCCTGGGATTTGCCCTCATCAGGGAAACTTTCGCAGTTTTAACATGCATGTTGACCTGATCGAGGGTTTTTTCTGCTTTGGATCACGTAGTAAAGTGGTGCCACAACTAAAACAGTCAATTAAACCTGGTTTCGATCATTATTTTAGAGGATAACGCAAGTTAGGTCTGGGATAGGTCTGGGATTAGCCCTCATCAGACTCATACTTTCGCACACTTCACATGCTCGTTGACAAGATCCTGGGTTTTTTTCTGGTTTCGATCACGTAGTAATGTGGTACCACACTGAAACAGTCGATTAAACCTGGTTTCGATTAATATTTTTGAGGATAACGCATGTTAGGTCTGGGATAGGTCTGGGATTTGCCCTCATCAGGCTCATACTTTCGCAGTTTTAACATGCATGTTGACCTGATCGAGGGTTTTTTCTGCTTTGTATCACGTAGTAAAGTGGTACCACACTAAAACAGTCAATTAAACCTGGTTTCGATCAATATTTTAGAGGATAACGCATGTTAGGTCTAGGTTAGGTGTGGGATTTTCACTCATCAGACTCATACTTTCGCATTCATCACATTCTTGTTGAACGGATCCTGGGATTTTTTCTGGTTTGGATCACGTAGTAATGTGGTACCACACTGAAACAGTCGATTAAACCTGGTTTCGATCAATATTTTTGAGGATAACGCATGTTAGGTCTAGGTTAGGCCGAGGATTCTCACTCATCAGACTCATACTTTCGCATTCTTCACATACTTGTTGAACGGATCCTGGGTTCTTCCCGCCTTGGATCACGTAGTAAAGTGGTACCACACTGAACCAGTCCATTAAACCCGGTTTGGATCAATATTTTAGAGGCTAACGCATGTTAGGTTTGGGTTAGGTCTAGGATTTGCCCTCATCAGGCTCATACTTTCGCATATTTCTCATACTTCATGGCTAGATCCTGGGCTTTTTCTGGATTGCATCACGTAGTAATGAAGTACAACACTGAAACAGTCAATTAAACCTCGTTTCCATCAATATCTTAGAGGACAACGCAAGTTAGGTCTGGGATATGTCTGGGATTTGCCCTCATCAGGGTCATACTTTCGCAGTTCTAACATACATGTTGCCCTGATCGAGTGTTTTTTGTGCTTTGGATCACGTAGTAAAGTGGTACCACACTGAAACTGTCCATTAAACCTGGTTTGGATCATTATTATGGAGGATAACGCATGTTAGGTCTAGGTTAGGTGTGGGATTTTCACTCATCAGACTCATACTTTCGCATTCATCACATTCTTGTTGAACGGATCCTGGGTTTTTTCTGGTTTGGATCACGTAGTAATGTGGGACCACACCGAAACAACCAATTAAACCTGGTCTTGATAAATATTTTAGAGGATAACGCATGTCATGTCTGGGATAGGTGTGGGATTTGACCTCATCATGGTCATACTTTCGCAGTTTTAACATGCATGTTGACCTCATCGAGGGTTTTTTCTGCTTTGGATCACGTAGTAAAGTGGTACCACAACTAAAACAGTAAATTAAACCTGGTTTCGATCATTATTTTGGAGGATAACGCAAGTTAGGTCTGGAAAAGGTCTGGGATTAGCCCTCATCAGACTCATACTTTCGCATTCTTCACATACTTGCTGAACGGATCCTGGGTTTTTTCTGGTTTGGATCACGTAGTAATGTGGGACCACACTGAAACAGTCGATTAAACCTGGTTTCGATCAATATTTTAGAGGATAACTCAAGTTTGGTCTGGGATAGGTCTGGGATTCGCCCTTATCAGGCTCATACTTTCGCGTTTTTCACATACTTGTTGAACGGGTCTTGGGTTTTTTCTGCTTTGGATCACGTAGTAAAGTGGTGCCACAACTAAAACAGTCAATTAAACCTGGTTTCGATCATTATTTTAGAGGATAACGCAAGTTAGGTCTGGGATAGGTCTGGGATTAGCCCTCATCAGACTCATACTTTCGCATACTTCACATACTTGTTGAACAGATCCTGGGATTTTTTCTGGTTTGGATCACGTAGTAATGTGGTACCACACTGAAACAGTCGATTAAACCTGGTTTCGATCAATATTTTTGAGGATAACGCATGTTAGGTCTAAGTTAGGCCGAGGATTCTCACTCATCAGACTCATACTTTCGCATTCTTCACATACTTGTTGAACGGATCCTGGGTTTTTCCCGCTTTGGATCACGTAGTAAAGTGGTACCACACTGAAGCAGTCCATTAAACCCGGTTTGGATCAATATTTTAGAGGCTAACGCATGTTAGGTTTGGGTTAGGTCTAGGATTTGCCCTCATCAGGCTCATACTTTCGCATATTTCTCATACTTCATGGCTAGATCCTGGGCTTTTTCTGGATTGCATCACGTAGTAATGAAGTACAACACTGAAACAGTCAATTAAACCTCGTTTCCATCAATATCTTAGAGGACAACGCAAGTTAGGTCTGTGATATGTCTGGGATTTGCCCTCATCAGGGTCATACTTTCGCAGTTTTAACATACATGTTGACCTGATCGAGGGTTTTTTCCGCTTTGGATCACGTAGTAAAGTGGTACCACACTGAAGCAGTCCATTAAACCCGGTTTGGATCAATATTTTAGAGGATAACGCATGTCAGGTTTGGGTTAGGTCTAGGATTTGCCCTCATCAGGCTCATACTTTCGCATATTTCTCATACTTCATGGCTAGATCCTGGGCTTTTTCTGGATTGTATCACGTAGTAATGTGGTACCACGCTGGAACAGTCAATTAAACCTGGTTTCGATCAATATTTTAGAGGATAACGCAAGTTAGGTCTGGGATAGGTCTGGGATTCGCCCTCATCAGGCTCATACTTTCGCGTTTTTCACATACTTGTTGAACTGATCCTGGGTGTTTTCTGGTTTGCATCACGTAGCAATGTGGTACCACACTGAAACAGTCGATTAAACCTGGTTTCGAGGAATATTTTAGAGGATAACGCAAGTTTGGTCTGGGATAGGTCTGGGATTTGCCATCATCAGGCTCATACTTTCGCGTTTTTCACATACTTGTTGAACAGATCCTGGGTTTTTTCTGGTTTGAGTCACGTAGTAATGTGGTACCACACTGAAACAGTCGATTAAACCAGGTTTCGATCAATATTTTTGAGGAAAACGCATGTTAGGTCTAGGTTAGGCCTGGGGTTTTCACTCATCAGACTCATTCTTTCGCATTCTTCACATACCTGTTGAACGGATCCTGGGTTTTTTCTGGTTTGGATCACGTAGTAATGTGGGACCACACTGAAACAATCAATTAAACCTGGTCTTGATAAATATTTTAGAGGATAACGCATGTTAGGTCTGGGCTAGGTCTACGATTTGCTCTCGTCAGGTTCATACTTTCGCATATTTCTCATACTTGATGGCTAGATCCTGGGCTTTTTCTGGATTGCATCACGTAGTAATGAAGTACAACACTGAAACAGTCAATTAAACCTGGTTTCCATCAATATCTTAGAGGACAACGCAAGTTAGGTCTGGGATAGGTCTGGGATTTGCCCTCATCAGGGTCATACTTTCGCACACTTCTCAGACTCGTTTAACAGATCCTGGGTTTTTTCTGGTTTGGTTCACGTAGTAATGTGGTACCACACTGAAACATTCAATTAAACCTGGTACTGATCAATATTTTAGAGGATAACGCATGTTAGGTTTGGGTTAGGTCTAGGATTTGCCCATATCAGGCTCATACTTTCGCATATTTCTCATACTTCATGGCTAGATCCTGGGCTGTTTCTGGATTGTATCACGTAGTAATGTGGTACCACGCTGCAACAGTCAATTAAACCTTGTTTCGATCAATATTTTAGAGGATAACGCAAGTTAGGTCTGGGATAGGTCTGGGATTCGCCCTCATCAGGGTCATACTTTCGCACACTTCTCAGACTCGTTTAACAGATCCTGGGTTTTTTCTGGTTTGGTTCACGTAGTAATGTGGTACCACACTGAAACATTCAATTAAACCTGGTACTGATCAATCTTTTAGAGGATAACGCATGTAAGGTTTGGGTTAGGTCTAGGATTTGCCCTCATCAGGCTTATACTTTCGCGTTTTTCACATACTTGTTGAACAGATCCTGGGTTTTTTCTGGTTTGGATCACGTAGTAGTGTGGTACCACACTGAAACAGTCCATTAAACCAGGTTTGGATCAATTTTTTAGAGGATAACGCATGTTAGGTCTAGGTTCGGTCTGGGTTTTTCGCTCATGAGACTCATACTTTCGCATTCTTTACATACTTGTTGAACGGTTCCTGGGTTTTTTCAGGTTTGGTTCAGCTAGTAATGTGGTACCACACTGAAACATTCAATTAAACCTGGTCTTGATAAATATTTTAGAGGATAACGCATGTTAGGTTTGGGTTAGGTCTAGGATTTGCCCTCAGCAGGCTCATACTTTCGCATATTTCTCATACTTCATGGCTACATCCTGGGCTGTTTCTGGTTTGTATCACGTAGTAATGTGGTACCACGCTGAAACAGTCAATTAAACCTGGTTTCGATCAATATTTTAGAGGATAACGCAAGTTAGGTCTGGTATAGGTCTGGGATTCGCCCTCATCAGGTTCATACTTTCGCATATTTCTCATACTTGATGGCTAGATCCTGGGCTTTTTCTGGATTGCATCACGTAGTAATGAAGTACAACACTGAAACAGTCAATTAAACCTGGTTTCCATCAATATCTTAGAGGACAACGCAAGTTAGGTCTGGGATAGGTCTGGGATTTGCCCTCATCAGACTCATACGTTCGCGTTTTTCACATACTTGTTGAACGGATCCTGGGTTTTTTCTGGTTTGGATCACGTAGTAATGTGGTACCACACTGAAACATTCAAATAAACCTGGTCTTGATAAGTATTTTAGAGGATAACGCATGTTAGGTTTGGGTTAGGTCTAGGATTTGCCCATATCAGGCTCATACTTTCGCATATTTCTCATACTTCATGGCTAGATCCTGGGCTGTTTCTGGATTGTATCACGTAGTAATGTGGTACCACGCTGAAACAGTCAATTAAACCTTGTTTCGATCAATATTTTAGAGGATAACGCAAGTTAGGTCTGGGATAGGTCTGGGATTCGCCCTCATCAGGGTCATACTTTCGCACACTTCTCAGACTCGTTTAACAGATCCTGGGTTTTTTCTGGTTTGGTTCACGTAGTAATGTGGTACCACGCTGAAACAGTCAATTAAACCTGGTTTCGATCAATATTTTAGAGGATAACGCAAGTTAGGTCTAGCATAGGTCTGGGATTCGCCCACATCAGGCTCATACTTTCGCGTTTTTCACATACTTGTTGAACAGATCCTGGGTTTTTTCTGGTTTGTATCACGTAGTAGTGTGGTACCACACTGAAACAGTCCATTAAGCCTGGTTTGGATCAATTGTTTAGAGGATAACGCATGTTAGGTCTAGGTTAGCCCTGGGATTTTCACTCATCAGACTCATACTTTCGCATTCTTCTCATACTTGTTGAACTGATCCTTTGTTTTTTCTGGTTTGGATCACGTAGTAATGTGGTACCACACTGAAACAGTCGATTAAACCTGGTTTCGATCAATATCCTAGAGGATAACGCAAGTTAAGTCTGGGATTGGTCTGGGATTTGACCTCATCAGACTCATACTTTCGCAAACTTCACATACTCGTTGAACAGATCCTGGGTTATTGTCTGGTTTGGATCACATAGTAATGTAGTACCACACTGAAACAGTCGATTAAACCAGGTTTCGATCAATATTTTTGAGGATAACGCATGTTAGGTCTAGGTTAGGCCTGGGATTTTCACTCATCAGCCTCATACTTTCGCATTCTTCACATACTTGTTGAACGGATCCTGGGTTTTTTCTGGTTTGGATCACGTAGTAATGTGGTACCACACTGAAACAGTCGATTAAACCCGGTTTCGGTCAATATTTTAGAGGATAACGCAAGTTAAGTCTGGGATAGGTCTGGGATTTGCCCTCATCAGGCTCATACTTTCGCAGTTCTAACATACATGTTGACCTGATCGAGTGTTTTTTCTGCTTTGGATCACGTAGTGAAGTGGTACCACACTGAAACTGTCCATTAAACCTGGTTTCGATTAATATCCTAGAGGATAACGCAAGTTAAGTCTGGGATTGGTCTGGGATTTGACCTCATCAGACTCATACTTTCGTAAACTTCACATACTCGTTGAACAGATCCTGGGTTATTTTCTGGTTTGGATCACATAGTAATGTGGTACCACACTGAAACAGTCGATTAAACCAGGTTTCGATCAATATTTTTGAGGATAACGCATGTTAGGTCTAGGTTAGGCCTGGGATTTTCACTCATCAGCCTCATACTTTCGCATTCTTCACATACTTGTTGAACGGATCCTGGGTTTTTTCTGGTTTGGATCGCGTAGTAATGTGGTACCACACTGAAACAGTGGATTAAACCCGGTTTCGATCAATATTTTAGAGGATAACGCAAGTTAAGTCTGGGATAGGTCTGGGATTTGCCCTCATCAGACTCATACGTTCGCGTTTTTCACATACTTGTTGAACGGATCCTGGGTTTTTTCTGGTTTGGATCACGTAGTAATGTGGTACCACACTGAAACAGTCGATTAAACCTGGTTTCGATCAATATCCTAGAGGATAACGCAAGTTAAGTCTGGGATAGGTCTGGGATTTGCCCTCATCAGACTCATACGTTCGCGTTTTTCACATACTTGTTGAACGGATCCTGGGTTTTTTCTGGTTTGGATCACGTAGTAATGTGGTACCACACTGAAACAGTCGATTAAACCTGGTTTCGATTAATATCCTAGAGGATAACGCAAGTTAAGTCTGGGATTGGTCTGGGATTTGACCTCATCAGACTCATACTTTCGTAAACTTCACATACTCGTTGAACAGATCCTGGGTTATTTTCTGGTTTGGATCACATAGTAATGTGGTACCACACTGAAACAGTCGATTAAACCAGGTTTCGATCAATATTTTTGAGGATAACGCATGTTAGGTCTAGGTTAGGCCTGGGATTTTCACTCATCAGCCTCATACTTTCGCATTCTTCACATACTTGTTGAACGGATCCTGGGCTTTTTCTGGTTTGGATCGCGTAGTAATGTGGTACCACACTGAAACAGTGGATTAAACCCGGTTTCGATCAATATTTTAGAGGATAACGCAAGTTAAGTCTGGGATAGGTCTGGGATTTGACCCCATCAGACTCATACTTTCGCACACTTCACATACTCGTTGAAGAGATCCTGGGTTATTTTCTGGTTTGGATCACATAGTAATGTGGTACCACACTGAAGCAGTAGATTAAACCAGGTATCGATTAATATTTTTGAGGATAACGCATGTTAGGTCTAGGTTAGGCCTGGGATTTTCACGCATCAGACTCATACTATCGCATTCTTCACATACTTGTTAAACGGATCCTGGTTTTTTTCTGGTTTGGATCACGTAGTAATGTGGGACCACACTGAAACAGTCGATTAAACCTGGTCTTGATAAATATTTTAGAGGACAACGCATGTTAGGTCTGGGTTAGGTCTAAGATTTGCCCTCTTCAGGCTCATACTTTCGCATATTTCTCATACTTGATGGCTAGATCCTGGGCTTTTTCTGGATTGCATCACGTAATAATGAGGTACAACACTGAAACAGTCAATTAAACCTGGTTTCCATCAATATCTTAGAGGACAACGCAAGTTTGGTCTGGGATAGGTCTGGGATTTGCCCTCATCAGGCTCATACTTTCGCGTTTTTCACATACTTGTTGAACAGATCCTGGGTTTTTTCTGGTTTGGGTCACGTAGTAATGTGGTGCCACACTGAAACAGTCGATTAAACCAGGTTTCGATCAATATTTTTGAGGATAACGCATGTTAGGTCTAGGTTAGGCCTGGGATTTTCACGCATCAGACTCATACTTTCGCATTCTTCACATACTTGTTGAACGGATCCTGCGTTTTTTCTTGTTTGGATCACGTAGTACTGTGGGACCACACTGAAACAGTCAATTAAACCTGGTTTCGATCAATATTTTAGAGGATAACGCAAGTTAGGTCTAGGTTAGGCCTGGGATTTGCCCTCATCAGGCTCATACTTTCGCAGTTTTAACATGCATGTTGACCTGATCGAGGGTTTTTTCTGCTTTGTATCACGTAGTAAAGTGGTACCACACTAAAACAGTCAATTAAACCTGGTTTCGATCAATATTTTAGAGGATAACGAAAGTTATGTCTAGTTTAGGCCTGGGAGTTTCACTCATCAGACTCATACTTTCGCATTCTTCACATACTTGTTGAACGGATCCTGGGTTTTCTCTGGTTTGGATCACGTAGTAATGTGGGACCACACACAAACAGTCGATTAAACCTGGTTTCGATCAATATTTTAGAGGACAACGCAAGTTTGGTCTGGGATAGGTCTGGGATAGGTCTGGGATTTGCCCTCATCAGGCTCATACTTTCGCGTTTTTCACATACTTGTTGAACAGATCCTGGGTTTTTTCTGGTTTGGGTCACGTAGTAATGTGGTACCACACTGAAACAGTCGATTAAACCAGGTTTCGATCAATATTTTTGAGGATAACGTATGTTAGGTCTAGGTTAGGCCTGGGATTTTCAAGCATCAGACTCATACATTCGCATTCTTCACATACTTGTTGAACGGATCCTGGGTTTTTTCTGGTTTGGATCACGTAGTAATGTGGGACCACACTGAAACAGTCGATTAAACCTGGTCTTGATAAATATTTTAGAGGACAACGCATGTTAGGTCTGGGTTGGGTCTAGGATTTGCCCTCATCAGGCTCCTACATTCGCATATTTCTCATACTTCGTGGCTAGATCCTGGGCTTTTTCTGGATTGTATCACGTAGTAATGTGGTACCACGCTGAAACAGTCAATTAAACCTGGTTTCGATCAATATTTTAGAGGATAACGCAAGTTAGGTCTGGGATACGTCTGGGATTAGCCCTCATCAGACTCATACTTTCGCACACTTCACATACTCGTTGACAAGATCCTGGGTTTTTTTCTGGTTTGGATCACGTAGTAATATGGTACCACACTGAAACAGTCGATTAAACCTGGTTTCGATCAATATTTTTGAGGATAACGCATGTTAGGTCAAGGTTAGGCCGAGGATTTTCACTCATCAGACTCATACTTTCGCATTCTTCACATACTTGTTGAACGGATCCTGGGTTTTTACTGGTTTGGATCACGTAGTAATGTGGTACCACACTGAAACAGTCAATTAAACCTGGTTTCGATCAATATTTTAGAGAATAATTCATGTTAGGTCTAGGTTAGGTCTGGGATTTGCTCTCATCAGGCTCAGTCTTTCGCATATTTCTCATACTTGATGTCTAGATCCTGGGCTTTTTCTGGATTGCATCACGTAGTAATGAAGTACTACACTGAAACAGTCAATTAAACCTGGTTTCCATCAAATTTTAGAGGACAACGCATGTTAGGTCTAGGTTAGGCCTGGGATTTGCCCTCATCAGGGTCATACTTTCGCAGTTTTAACATACATGTTGACCTGATCGAGGGTTTTTTCCGCTTTGGATCACGTAGCAAAGTGGTACCACACTGAAGCAGTCCATTAAACCCGGTTTGGATCAATATTTTAGAGGATAACGCATGTTAGGTTTGGGTTAGGTCTAGGATTTGCCCTCATCAGGCTCATACTTTCGCATATTTCTCATACTTCATGGCTAGATCCTGGGCTTTTTCTGGATTGCATCACGTAGTAATGAAGTACAACACTGAAACAGTCAATTAAACCTGGTTTCCATCAATATTTTAGAGGACAACGCATGTTAGGTCTGGGTTAGGCCTGGGATTTGCCCTCATCAGGGTCATACTTTCGCAGTTTTAACATACATGTTGACCTGATCGAGGGTTTTTTCCGCTTTGGATCACGTAGTAAAGTGGTACCACACTGAAGCAGTCCATTAAACCCGGTTTGGATCAATATTTTAGAGGATAACGCATGTTAGGTTTGGGTTAGGTCTAGGATTTTCCCTCATCAGGCTCATACTTTCGCATATTTCTCATACTTCATGGCTAGATCCTGGGCTTTTTCTGGATTGCATCACGTAGTAATGAAGTACAACACTGAAACAGTCAATTAAACCTGGTTTCCATCAATATTTTAGAGGACAACGCATGTTAGGTCTGGGTTAGGCCTGGGATTTGCCCTCATCAGGGTCATACTTTCGCAGTTTTAACATACATGTTGACCTGATCGAGGGTTTTTTCCGCTTTGGATCACGTAGTAAAGTGGTACCACACTGAAGCAGTCCATTAAACCCGGTTTGGATCAATATTTTAGAGGATAACGCATGTTAGGTTTGGGTTAGGTCTAGGATTTACCCTCATCAGGCTCATACTTTCGCATATTTCTCATACTTCATGGATAGATCCTGGGTTTTTTCTGGTTTGGATCACGTAGTAATGTGGTACCACACTGAAACAGTCGATTAGACACGGTTTCGATCAATATTTTAGAGGATAACGCAAGTTAAGTCTGGGATAGGTCTGGGATTTGACCTCATCAGACTCATACTTTCGCACACTTCACATACTCGTTGAACAGATCCTGGGTTATTTTCTTGTTTGGATCACATAGTAATGTGGTACCACACTGAAACAGTCGATTAAACCAGGCTTTGATCAATATTTTTGAGGATAACGCGTGTTAGGTCTAGGTTAGGCCTGGGATTTTCACTCATCAGATTCATACTTTCGCATTCTTCACATACTTGTTGAACGGATCCTGGGTTTTTTCTGGTTTGGATCACGTAGTAATGTGGGACCACACTGAAACAGTCAATTAATCCTGGTTTCGATCAATATTTTAGAGAATAATTTATGTTAGGTCTAGGTTAGGTCTGGGATTTGCTCTCATCAGGCTCATTCTTTCGCATATTTCTCATACTTGATGGCTAGATCCTGGGCTTTTTCTGGATTGCATCACGTAGTAATGTGGTACCACGCTGGAACAGTCAATTAAACCTTGTTTCGATCAATATTTTAGAGCATAACGCAAGTTAGGTCTGGGATAGGTCTGGGATTCGCCCTCATCAGGCTCATACTTTCACACACTTCACGTACTCGATTAACAGATCCTGGGTTTTTTCTGGTTTGGTTCACATAGTAATGTGGTACCACACTGAAACATTCAATTAAACCTGGTCTTGATAAATATTTTAGAGGATAACGCATGTTAGGTTTGGGTTATGTCTAGGGTTTGCCCTCATCAGGCTCATACTTTCGCATATTTCTCATCCTTCATGGCTAGATCCTGGGCTGTTTCTGGATTGTACCACGTAGTAATGTGGTACCACACTGAAACAGTCGATTAAACCTGGTCTTGATAAATATTTTAGAGGACAACGCATGTTAGGTTTGGGTTAGGTCTAGGATTTGCCCACATCAGGCACATTCTTTCGCATATTTCTCATACTTCATGGCTAGATCCTGGGCTGTTTCTGGATTGTATCACGTAGTAATGTGGTACCACGCTGAAACAGTCAATTAGACCTTGTTTCGATCAATATTTTAGAGGATAACGCAAGTTAGGTCTGGGATAGGTCTGGGATTCGCCCTCATCAGGCTCACACTTTCGCACACTTCACGTACTCGTTTAACAGATCCTGGGTTTTTTCTGGTTTGGTTCACATAGTAATGTGGTACCACACTGAAACATTCAATTAAACCTGGTCTTGATAAATATTTTAGAGGATAACGCATGTTAGGTTTGGGTTAGGTCTAGGATTTGCCCCTATCAGGGTCATACTTTCGCAGTTTTAACATGCATGTTGACCTGATCGAGGGTTTTTTCTGCTTTAGATCACGTAGTAAAGTGGTGCCACAAGTAAAACAGTCAATTTAACCTGGTTTCGATCATTATTTTAGAGGATAACGCAAGTTAGGTCTGGGATAGGTCTGGGATTAGCCCTCATCAGACTCATACTTTCGCATTCTTCACATACTTGTTGAACGGATCCTGGGTTTTCTCTGGTTTGGATCACGTAGTAATGTGGGACCACACACAAACAGTCAATTAAACCTGGTTTCGATCAATATTTTAGAGGATAACGCAAGTTAGGTCTGGGATAGGTCTGGGATTAGCCCTCATCAGACTCATACTTTCGCATTCTTCACATACTTGTTGAACGGATCCTGGGTTTTCTCTGGTTTGGAACACGTAGTAATGTGGGACCACACACAAACAGTCGATTAAACATGGTTTCGATCAATATTTTAGAGGACAACGCAAGTTTGGTCTGGGATAGGTCTGGGATAGGTCTGGGATTTGCCCTCATCAGGCTCATACTTTCGCGTTTTTCACATACTTGTTGAACAGATCCTGGGTTTTTTCTGGTTTGGGTCACGTAGTAATGTGGTACCACACTGAAACAGTCGATTAAACCAGGTTTCGATCAATATTTTAGAGGACAACGCAAGTTTGGTCTGGGATAGGTCTGGGATAGGTCTGGGATTTGCCCTCATCAGGCTCATACTTTCGCGTTTTTCACATACTTGTTGAACAGATCCTGGGTTTTTTCTGGTTTGGGTCACGTAGTAATGTGGTACCACACTGAAACAGTCGATTAAAGCAGGTTTCGATCAATATTTTTGAGGATAACGTATGTTAGGTCTAGGTTAGGCCTGGGATTTTCATGCATCAGACTCATACTTTCGCATTCTTCACATACTTGTTGAACGGATCCTGGGTTTTTTCTGGTTTGGATCACGTAGTAATGTGGGACCACACTGAAACAGTCGATTAAACCTGGTCTTGATAAATATTTTAGAGGACAACGCATGTTAGGTCTGGGTTAGGTCTAGGATTTGCCCTCATCAGGCTCCTACATTCGCATATTTCTCATACTTCATGGCTAGGTCCTGGGCTTTTTCTGGATTGTATCACGTAGTAATGTGGTACCACGCTGAAACAGTCAATTAAACCTGGTTTCGATCAATATTTTAGAGGATAACGCAAGTTAGGTCTAGGTTAGGCCTGGGATTTGCCCTCATCAGGGTCATACTTTCGCAGTTTTAACATGCATGTTGACCTGATCGAAGGTTTTTTCTGCTTTGGATCACGTAGTAATGTGGTGCCACAACTAAAACAGGTAATTAAACCTGGTTTCGATCATTATTTTAGAGGATAACGCAAGTTAGGTCTGGGATTAGCCCTCATCAGACTCATACTTTCGCACACTTCACATACTCGTTGACAAGATCCTGGGTTTTTTTCTGGTTTGGATCACGTAGTAATGTGGTACCACACTGAAACAGTCGATTAAACCTGGTTTCGATCAATATTTTTGAGGATAACGCATGTTAGGTCTAGGTTAGGCCGAGGATTTTCACTCATCAGACTCATACTTTCGCATTCTTCACATACTTGTTGAACGGATCCTGGGTTTTTACTGGTTTGGATCACGTAGTAATGTGGTACCACACTGAAACAGTCAATTAAACCTGGTTTCGATCAATATTTTAGAGAATAATTCATGTTAGGTCTAGGTTAGGTCTGGGATTTGCTCTCATCAGGCTCATTCTTTCGCATATTTCTCATACTTGATGTCTAGATCCTGGGCTTTTTCTGGATTGCATCACGTAGTAATGAAGTACTACACTGAAACAGTCGATTAAACCTGGTTTCCATCAATATTTTAGAGGACAACGCATGTTAGGTCTAGGTTAGGCCTGGGATTTGCCCTCATCAGGGTCATACTTTCGCAGTTTTAACATACATGTTGACCTGATCGAGGGTTTTTTCCGCTTTGGATCACGTAGTAAAGTGGCACCACACTGAAGCAGTCCATTAAACCCGGTTTGGATCAATATTTTAGAGGGTAACGCATGTTAGGTTTGGGTTAGGTCTAGGATTTGCCCTCATCAGGCTCATACTTTCGCATATTTCTCATACTTCATGGCTAGATCCTGGGCTTTTTCTGGATTGCATCACGTAGTAATGAAGTACAACACTGAAACAGTCAATTAAACCTGGTTTCCATCAATATTTTAGAGGACAACGCATGTTAGGTCTGGGTTAGGCCTGGGATTTGCCCTCATCAGGGTCATACTTTCGCAGTTTTAACATACATGTTGACCTGATCGAGGGTTTTTTCTACTTTGGATCACCTAGTAAAGTGGTAACACACTGAAACAGTCAATTAAACCTGGTTTCGATCAATATTTTAGAGGATAACGCATGTTAGGTCTGGGTTAGGTCTTGGATTTGCCCTCATCAGGCTCATTCTATCGCATATTTCTCATACTTGATGGCTAGATCCTGGGCTATTTCTGGATTGTATCACGTAGTAATGTGGTACCACGCTGAAACAGTCAATTAAACCTGGTTTCGATCAATATTTTAGAGGATAACGCAAGTTAGGTCTGAGATAGGTCTGGGATTCGCCCTCATCAGGCTCATACTTTCGCGTTTTTCACATACTTGTTGAACTGATCCTGGGTTTTTTCTGGTTTGGACCACGTAGTAAAGTGGTACCACACTGAAACAGTATTAAACCTGGTTTCGATCAATGTTTTAGAGGATAACGCATGTTAGGTCTGGGTTGGGCCTGGGATTTTCACTCATCAGACTCATACATTCGCATACTTCACATACTTGTTGAACGGATCCTGGGTTTTTTCCGGTTTGGTTCACGTAGTAATGTGGTACCACACTGAAATATTCAATTAAACCTGGTTTCGATCAAAATTTTAGAGGACAACGCAAGTTAGGTCTGGGATAGGTCTGGGATTTGCCCTCATCAGGGTCATACTTTCGCATATTTCTCATACTCGTTGAACAGATCCTGGATTTTTTTCTGGTTTGGATCACGTAGTAATGTGGTACCACACTGAAACTGTCGATTGAACCTGGTTTCGATCAATATTATTGAGGATAACGCATGTTAGGTTTAGGTTAGGCCTGGGATTTTCACTCATCAGGGTCATACTTTCGCATATTTCTCATACTTCATGGCTATGTCCTGGGCTATTTCTGGATTGGATCACGTAGTAATGTGGTACCACACTGAAGCGGTCAATTAAACCTGGTTTCGATCAATATTTTAGAGGATAACGCAAGTTAGGTCTGGGATAGGTCTGGGATTTGCCCTCATCAGGCTCATACTTTCGCGTTTTTCACATACATGTTGAACAGATCCTGGGTTTTTTCTGGTTCGGATCACGTAGTAGTGTGGTACCACACTGAAACAGTCCACTAAACCTGGTTTCGATCAATGTTTTAGTGGATAACGCAAGTTAGGTCTGGGTTAGGTCTGGGATTTGCCCTCATCAGGCTCGTACTTTCGCACACTTCACATACTCGTTGAACAGATCCTGGATTTTTTTCTGGTTTGGATCACGTAGTAATGTGGTACCACACTGAAACTGTCGATTGAACCTGGTTTCGATCAATATTATTGAGGATAACGCATGTTAGGTTTAGGTTAGGCCTGGGATTTTCACTCATCAGGGTCATACTTTCGCATATTTCTCATACTTCATGGCTATGTACTGGGCTATATCTGGATTGGATCACGTAGTAATGTGGTACCACACTGAAGCGGTCCATAAAACCTGGTTTCGATCAATATTTTAGTGGATAACGCAAGTTAGGTCTGGGATAGGCCTGGGATTTGCCCTCATCAGGCTCATACTTTCGCGTTTTTCACATACATGCTGAACAGATCCTGGGTTTTTTCTGGTTCGGATCACGCAGTAATGTGGTACCACACCGAAACATTCAATTAAACCTGGTCTGGATAAATATTTGAGAGTATCGCATGTTAGGTCTAGGTTAGGCCTGGGATTTGCCCTAATCAGGGTGATCCTTTCGCAGTTTTAACATACATGTTGACCTGATCGAGGGTTTTTTCTACTTTGGATCACGTACTAAAGTGGTAACACACTGAAACAGTCAAGTAAACCTGGTTTCGATCAATATTTTAGAGGATAACATATGTTAGGTCTGGGTTAGGTCTAGGATTTGCCCTCATCAGGCTCATTCGTTCGCATATTTCTCATACTTGATGGCTAGATCCTGGGCTATTTCTGGATTGTATCACGTAGTAATGTGGTACCACGCTGAAACAGTCAATTAAACCTGGGTTCGATCAATATTTTAGAGGATAACGCAAGTTAGGTCTGGGATAGGTCTGGGATCTGCCGTCATCAGACTCATACTTTCGCACACTTCACATACTCGTTGAACAGATCCTGGGTCATTTTCTGGTTTGGATCACATAGTCATGTGGTACCACACTGAAACAGTCGATTAAACCAGGTTTCGATCAATATTTTTGAGGATAACGCATGTTAGGTCTAGGTTAGGCCTGGGAGTTTCACTCATCAGACTCATAGCTTCGCATTCTTCACATACTTGTTGAACGGATCCTGGGTTTTTTCTGGTTTGGATCACGTAGTAATGTGGTACCACACTGAAACATTCAATGAAACCTGGTCATGATAAATATTTTAGAGGATAACGTATGTTAGGTCTGGGTTACGTCTAGGATTTGCCCTCATCAGGCTCATACATTCGCATATTTCTCATACTTCATGGCTAGATCCTGGGCTATTTCTGGATTGTATCACGTAGTAATGTGGTACCACGCTGAAACAGTCAATTAAACCTGGTTTCGATCAATATTTTAGAGGATAACGCAAGTTAGGTCTGAGATAGGTCTGGGATTCGCCCTCATCAGGCTCATACTTTCGCGTTTTTCACATACTTCATGGCTAGATCCTGGGCTATTTCTGGATTGGATCACGTAGTAATGTGGTACCACACTGAAACAGTCAATTAAACCTGGTTTCGATCAATATTTTAGAGGATAACGGAAGTTAGGTCTGGGATAGGTCTGGGATTTGCCCTCATCAGGCTCATACTTTCGCGTTTTTCACATACTTGTTGAACAGATTCTGGGTTTTTTCTGGTTTGGATCACGTAGAAGTGTGGTACCACACTGAAACAGTCCATTAAACCTGGTTTCGATCAATATTTTAGAGGATATCGCAAGTTAGGTATAGGTTAGGCATGGGATTTGCACTCATCAGGGTCATACTTTCGCAGTTTTAACATACATGTTGACCTGATCGAGGGTTTTTTCTGCTTTGGATCACGTAGTAAAGTGGTACCACAAATAAAACAGTCAATTAAACCTGGTTTCTATCAATATTTAAGAGGATATCGCATGTTAGGTCTGGGTTAGGTCTAGGATTTGCCCTCATGAGGCTCATACTTTCGCATTCTTCACATACTTGTTGAACAGATCCTGGGCTTTTTCTGCTTTGGATCACGTAGTAAAGTGGTACCACACTAAAACAGTCAATTAAACCTGGTTTCGATCAATATTTTAGAGGATAACGCAAGTTAGGTCCGGGATAGATCAAAGATTTGCCCTCATCAGAATCATACTTTTGCACACTTCACATTCTCGTTGAACAGATCCTGGATTTTTTTCTGGTTTGGATCACGTAGTAATGTGGTACCACACTGAAACTGTCGATTAAACCTGGTTTCGATCAATATTATTGACGATAACGCATGTTAGGTCTAGGTTAGGCCTGGGATTTTCACTCATCAGACTCATACTTTCGCATTCTTCACATACTTGTTGAACGGATCCTGCGTTTTTTCTGGTTCGGATCACGTAGTAATGTGGTACCACACTGAAACAGTCGATTAAACCCGGTTTCGATCAATATTTTAGAGGATAACGTAAGTTAAGTCTGGGATAGGTCTGGGATTTGACCTCATCAGACTCATACTTTCGCACACTTCACATACTCGTTGAACAGATCCTGGGTTATTTTCTGGTTTGGAACACATAGTAATGTGGTACCACACTGAAACAGTAGATTAAACCAGGTTTCGATCAATATTTTAGAGGATAACGCAAGTTAGGTCTGGGATAGGTCTGGGATTTGCCCTCATCAGACTCATACTTTCCCACACTTCACATACTCGTTGAACAGATCCTGGGTTATTTTCTGGTTTGGATCACATAGTAATGTGGTACCACACTGAAACAGTCGATTAAACCAGGTTTCGATCAATATTATTGAGGATAACGCATGTTAGGTTTAGGTTAGGCCTGGGATTTTCACTCATCAGGGTCATACTTTCGCATATTTCTCATACTTCATGGCTATGTACTGGGCTATATCTGGATTGGATCACGTAGTAATGTGGTACCACACTGAAGCGGTCCATAAAACCTGGTTTCGATCAATATTTTAGTGGATAACGCAAGTTAGGTCTGGGATAGGCCTGGGATTTGCCCTCATCAGGCTCATACTTTCGCGTTTTTCACATACATGCTGAACAGATCCTGGGTTTTTTCTGGTTCGGATCACGCAGTAATGTGGTACCACACCGAAACATTCAATTAAACCTGGTCTGGATAAATATTTGAGAGTATCGCATGTTAGGTCTAGGTTAGGCCTGGGATTTGCCCTAATCAGGGTGATCCTTTCGCAGTTTTAACATACATGTTGACCTGATCGAGGGTTTTTTCTACTTTGGATCACGTACTAAAGTGGTAACACACTGAAACAGTCAAGTAAACCTGGTTTCGATCAATATTTTAGAGGATAACATATGTTAGGTCTGGGTTAGGTCTAGGATTTGCCCTCATCAGGCTCATTCGTTCGCATATTTCTCATACTTGATGGCTAGATCCTGGGCTATTTCTGGATTGTATCACGTAGTAATGTGGTACCACGCTGAAACAGTCAATTAAACCTGGGTTCGATCAATATTTTAGAGGATAACGCAAGTTAGGTCTGGGATAGGTCTGGGATCTGCCGTCATCAGACTCATACTTTCGCACACTTCACATACTCGTTGAACAGATCCTGGGTCATTTTCTGGTTTGGATCACATAGTCATGTGGTACCACACTGAAACAGTCGATTAAACCAGGTTTCGATCAATATTTTTGAGGATAACGCATGTTAGGTCTAGGTTAGGCCTGGGAGTTTCACTCATCAGACTCATAGCTTCGCATTCTTCACATACTTGTTGAACGGATCCTGGGTTTTTTCTGGTTTGGATCACGTAGTAATGTGGTACCACACTGAAACATTCAATGAAACCTGGTCATGATAAATATTTTAGAGGATAACGTATGTTAGGTCTGGGTTACGTCTAGGATTTGCCCTCATCAGGCTCATACATTCGCATATTTCTCATACTTCATGGCTAGATCCTGGGCTATTTCTGGATTGTATCACGTAGTAATGTGGTACCACGCTGAAACAGTCAATTAAACCTGGTTTCGATCAATATTTTAGAGGATAACGCAAGTTAGGTCTGAGATAGGTCTGGGATTCGCCCTCATCAGGCTCATACTTTCGCGTTTTTCACATACTTCATGGCTAGATCCTGGGCTATTTCTGGATTGGATCACGTAGTAATGTGGTACCACACTGAAACAGTCAATTAAACCTGGTTTCGATCAATATTTTAGAGGATAACGGAAGTTAGGTCTGGGATAGGTCTGGGATTTGCCCTCATCAGGCTCATACTTTCGCGTTTTTCACATACTTGTTGAACAGATTCTGGGTTTTTTCTGGTTTGGATCACGTAGAAGTGTGGTACCACACTGAAACAGTCCATTAAACCTGGTTTCGATCAATATTTTAGAGGATATCGCAAGTTAGGTATAGGTTAGGCATGGGATTTGCACTCATCAGGGTCATACTTTCGCAGTTTTAACATACATGTTGACCTGATCGAGGGTTTTTTCTGCTTTGGATCACGTAGTAAAGTGGTACCACAAATAAAACAGTCAATTAAACCTGGTTTCTATCAATATTTAAGAGGATATCGCATGTTAGGTCTGGGTTAGGTCTAGGATTTGCCCTCATGAGGCTCATACTTTCGCATTCTTCACATACTTGTTGAACAGATCCTGGGCTTTTTCTGCTTTGGATCACGTAGTAAAGTGGTACCACACTAAAACAGTCAATTAAACCTGGTTTCGATCAATATTTTAGAGGATAACGCAAGTTAGGTCCGGGATAGATCAAAGATTTGCCCTCATCAGAATCATACTTTTGCACACTTCACATTCTCGTTGAACAGATCCTGGATTTTTTTCTGGTTTGGATCACGTAGTAATGTGGTACCACACTGAAACTGTCGATTAAACCTGGTTTCGATCAATATTATTGACGATAACGCATGTTAGGTCTAGGTTAGGCCTGGGATTTTCACTCATCAGACTCATACTTTCGCATTCTTCACATACTTGTTGAACGGATCCTGCGTTTTTTCTGGTTCGGATCACGTAGTAATGTGGTACCACACTGAAACAGTCGATTAAACCCGGTTTCGATCAATATTTTAGAGGATAACGTAAGTTAAGTCTGGGATAGGTCTGGGATTTGACCTCATCAGACTCATACTTTCGCACACTTCACATACTCGTTGAACAGATCCTGGGTTATTTTCTGGTTTGGAACACATAGTAATGTGGTACCACACTGAAACAGTAGATTAAACCAGGTTTCGATCAATATTTTAGAGGATAACGCAAGTTAGGTCTGGGATAGGTCTGGGATTTGCCCTCATCAGACTCATACTTTCCCACACTTCACATACTCGTTGAACAGATCCTGGGTTATTTTCTGGTTTGGATCACATAGTAATGTGGTACCACACTGAAACAGTCGATTAAACCAGGTTTCGATCAATATTTTTGAGGATAACGCATGTTAGGTCTAGGTTAGGCCTGGGATTTTCACTGATCAGGCTCATACTTTCACATTCTTCACATACTTGTTGAACGGATCCTGTGTTTTTTCTGGTTCGGATCACGTAGTAGTGTGGTACCACACTGAAACAGTCCATTAAACCTGGTTTCGATCAATATTTTAGAGGACAACGCAAGTTAGGTCTGGGATAGGTCTGGGATTTGCCCTCAACAGACTCATACTTTCCCACACTTCACATACTCGTTGAACAGATCCTGGGTTATTTTCTGGTTTGGATCACATAGTAATGTGGTACCACACTGAAACAGTCAACTAAACCTGGTTTCGATCAATATTTTAGAGGATACGCAAGGTAGGTCTGAGATAGGTCTGGGATTCGCCCTTATCAAGCTCATACTGGTTTCGATCAATATTTTAGAGGACAACGCAAGTTAGGTCTGGGATAGGTCTGGGATTTGTCCTCATCAGGGTCATACTTTCGCATATTTCTTATACTTCATGGCTAGATCCAGGGCTATTTCTGGATTGGATCACGTAGTAATGTGGTACCACACTGAAACAGTCAATTAAACCTGGTTTCGATGAATATTTTAGAGGATAACGGAAGTTAGGTCTGGGATAGGTCTGGGATTTGCCCTCATCAGGCTCATACTTTCGCGTTTTTCACATACTTGTTGAACAGATCCTGGGTTTTTTCTGGTTTGGATCACGTAGTAGTGTGGTACCACACTGAAACTGTCCATTAAACCTGGTTTCGATCAATATTTTAGAGGATATCGCGTGTTAGGTCTGGGTTAGGTCTAGGATTTGCCCCCATCAGGCTCATACTTTCGCGTTTTTCACATACTTCATGGCTAGATCCTGGGCTATTTCTGGATTGGATCACGTAGTAATGTGGTACCACACTGAAACAGTCAATTAAACCTGGTTTCGATCAATATTTTAGAGGATAACGGAAGTTAGGTCTGGGATAGGTCTGGGATTTGCCCTCATCAGGCTCATACTTTCGCGTTTTTCACATACTTGTTGAACAGATCCTGGGTTTTTTCTGGTTTGGATCACGTAGAAGTGTGGTACCACACTGAAACAGTCCATTAAACCTGGTTTCGATCAATATTTTAGAGGATATCGCAAGTTAGGTATAGGTTAGGCATGGGATTTGCACTCATCAGGGTCATACTTTCGCAGTTTTAACATACATGTTGACCTGATCGAGGGTTTTTTCTGCTTTGGATCACGTAGTAAAGTGGTACCACAAATAAAACAGTCAATTAAACCTGGTTTCTATCAATATTTTAGAGGATAACGCATGTTAGGTCTGGGTTAGGTCTAGGATTTGCCCTCATGAGGCTCATACTTTCGCATTCTTCACATACTTGTTGAACAGATCCTGGGCTTTTTCTGCTTTGGATCACGTAGTAAAGTGGTACCACACTAAAACAGTCAATTAAACCTGGTTTCGATCAATATTTTAGAGGATAACGCAAGTTAGGTCCGGGATAGATCAGAGATTTGCCCTCATCAGAATCATACTTTCGCACACTTCACATACTCGTTGAACAGATCCTGGATTTTTTTCTGTTTTGGATCACGTAGTAATGTGGTACCACAAGGAAACTGTCGATTAAACCTGGTTTCAATCAATATTATTGACGATAACGCATGTTAGGTCTAGGTTAGGCCTGGGATTTTCACTCATCAGACTCATACTTTCGCATTCTTCACATACTTGTTGAACGGATCCTGCGTTTTTTCTGGTTCGGATCACGTAGTAGTGTGGTACCACACTAAAACAGTCAATTAAACCTGGTTTCGATCAATATTTTAGAGGATAACGCAAGTTAGGTCCGGGATAGGTCAGAGATTTGCCCTCATCAGACTCATACTTTCGCACACTTCACATACTCGTTGAACAGATCCTGGATTTTTTTCTGGTTTGGATCACGTAGTAATGTGGTACCACACTGAAACTGTCGATTAAACCTGGTTTCGATCAATATTATTGAGGATAGCGCATGTTAGGTCTAGGTTAGGCCTGGGATTTTCACTCATCAGGGTCATACTTTCGCATATTTCTCATACTTCATGGCTATGTCCTGGGCTATATCTGGATTGGATCACGTAGTAATGTGGTACCACACTGAAGCGGTCCATTAAACCTGGTTTCGATCAATATTTTAGAGGATAACGCAAGTTAGGTCTGAGATAGGTCTGGGATTCGCCCTACTCAGGCTCATACTTTCGCATATTTCTCATACTTCATGGCTAGATCCTGGGCTATTTCAGGATTGTATCACGTAGCAATGTGGTACCACGCTGAAACAGTCCATTAAACCTGGTTTCGATCAATATTTTAGAGGATAACGCATGTTAGGTTTGGGTTAGGTCTAGGATTTGCCCTCATCAGGCTCATACTTTCGCATATTTCTGATACTTCATGGCTAGATCCTGGGCTGTTTCTGGATTGTATCACGTAGTAATGCGGTACCACGCTGAAACATTCAATTAAACCTGGTTTCCATCAATATTTTAGAGGACAACGCATGTTAGGTCTAGGTTAGGCCTGGGATTTGCCCTCATCAGACTCATACTTTCGCGTTTTTCACATACTTGTTGAACAGATCCTGGGTTTTTTCTGGTTTGCGTCACGTAGTAATGTGGTACCACACTGAAACAGTCCATTAAACCTGGTTTGGATCAATATTTTAGAGGATAACGCATGTTAGGTCTAGGTTAGGCCTGGGATTTTCACTCATCAGACTCATACTTTCGCATTCTTCACATACTTGTTGAACGGATCCTGGTATTTTTCTGGTTTGCATCACGTAGTAATGTGGGACCACTCTGAAACAATCAATTAAACCTGGTCTTGATAAATATTTTAGAGAATAATTCATGTTAGGTCTAGGTTAGGCCTGGGATTTGCTTTCATCTGGCTCATTCTTTCGCATTTTTCTCATACTTGATGGCTAGATCCTGGACTTTTTCTGGATTGCACCACGTAGTAACGTGGCACCACACTGAAACAGTCAATTAAACCTGGTTTCGATCAATATTTTAGAGGATAACGCAAGTTATGTCTGAGATAGGTCTGGGATTCGCCCTCATCAGGGTCATACTTTCGCGTTTTTCACGTACTTGTTGAACTGATCCTGGGTTGTTTCTGGTTTGGATCACGTAGCAATGTGGTACCACACTGAAACAATCGATTAAACCTGGTTTCGATCAATATTTTAGAGGATAACGCAAGTTTGGTCTGGGATAGGTCCGGGATTTGCCCTCATCAGGCTCATACTTTCGCATATTTCTGATACTTCATGGCTAGATCCTGGGCTGTTTCTGGATTGTATCACGTAGTAATGCGGTACCACGCTGAAACAGTCAATTAAAACTGGTTTCCATCAATATTTTAGAGGACAACGCATGTTAGGTCTAGGTTAGGCCTGGGATTTGCCCACATCAGGGTCATACTTTCGCAGTTTTAACACACATGTTGACCTGATCGAGGGTTTTTTCTGCTTTGAATCACTTAGTAAAGTGGTACCACACTGAAGCAGTCCATTAAACCTGGTTTGGATCAATATTTTAGAGAATAACGCATGTTAGGTTTGGATTAGGTCTAGGATGTGCCCTCATCAGGCTCATACTTTCGCATATTTCACATACTTCATGGCTAGATCCTGGGCTGTTTCTGGATTGTATCACGTAGTAATGTGGTACCACGCTGAAACAGTCAATTAAACCTGGTTTCGATCATTATTTTAGAGGATAACGCAAGTTCGGTCTGGGATAGGTCTGGGATTCGCCCTTATCAGGCTCATACTTTCGCGTTTTTCACATACTTGTTGAACGGGTCTTGGGTTTTTTCTGGTGTGGATCACGTAGTAATGTGTTACCACACTGAAACAATCAATTAAACCTGGTCTTGATAAATATTTTATAGGATAACGCATATTTGGTCTGGGTTAGGTCTAGGATTTGCCCTCATCAGTCTCATACTTTCGCATATTTCTCATACTTGATGGCTAGATCCTGGGCTTTTTCTGGATTGCGTCACGTAGTAATGAAGTACAACACTGAAACAGTCAATTAAACCTGGTTTCTATCAATATTTCAGAGGACAAAGCATGTCAGGTCTAGGTTTGGCCTGGGATTTGCCCTCATAAGGGTCATACTTTCGCTGTTTTAACATACATGTTGACCTGATCGAGGGTTTTTTCTGCTTTGAATCACGTAGTAAAGTGGTACCACACTGAAGCAGTCCATTAAACTTGGTTTGGATGAATATTTTAGAGGATAACGCATGTTAGGTTTGGGTTAGGTCTAGGATATGCCCTCATCAGGCTCATACTTTCGCATATTTCTCATACTTCATGGCTAGATCCTGGGCTGTTTCTGGATTGTATCACGTAGTAATGTGGTACCACGCTGAAACAGTAAATTAAACCTGGTTTCGATCAATATTTTAGAGGATAACGCAAGTTAGGTCTGGGATAGGTCTGGGATTCGCCCTCATGAGGCTCACATACTTTCGCGTAATTTACATACTTGTTGAACTGATCCTGGGTTTTTTCTGGTTTGGATCACGTAGCAATGAGGTACCACACTGAAAGAGTCGATTAAACCTGGTTTCGATCAATATTTTAGAGGATAACGCAAGTTAGGTCTGGGATAGGTCTGGGATTTGCCCTCATCAGGCTCATACTTTCACGTTTTTCACATACTTGTTGAACAGATCCTGGGTTTTTTCTGGTTTGGGTCACGTAGTAATGTGGTACCACACTGAAACAGTCGATTAAACCAGGTTTCGATCAATATTTTGGAGGATAACGCATGTTAGGTCTCGGTTAGGCCTGGGATTTTCACTCATCAGACTCATACTTTCGCATTCTTCACATACTTGTTGAACGGATCCTGGGCTTTTTCTGGTTTGGATCACGTAGTAATGTGGTACCACACTGAAACAGTCAATTAAACCTGGTTTCGATCAATATTTTAGAGAATCATTCATGTTAGGTCTAGGTTAGGTCTGGGATTTGCTCTGATCAGGCTTATTCTTTCGCATATTTCTCATACTTGATGGCTAGATCCTGGGCTTTTTCTGGATTGCATCACGTAAAAATGAAGTACAACACTGAAACAGTCAATTAAACCTGGTTTCCATCAATATTTTAGAGGACAAAGCATGTTAGGTCTAGGTTCGGCCTGGGATCTACCCTCATCAGGGTCATACGTTCGCAGTTTTAACAAACATGTTGACCTGATCGAGAGTTTTTTCTGCTTCGAATCACGTAGTAAAGTGGTACCACACTGAAGCGGTCCATTAAACTTGGTTTGGATGAATATTTTAGAGGATAACGCAAGTTTGGTCTAGGTTAGGCCTGGGATTTTCACTCATCAGACTCATACTTTCGCATTCTTCACATACTTGTCAAACGGATCCTGGGTTTTTTCTGGTTTGGATCACGTAGTAATGTGGGACCACACTGAAACAATCAATTAAACCTGGTCTTGATAAATATTTTAGAGGATAACGCATGTTAGGTCTGGGTTAGGTCTAGGATTTGCCCTGATCAGGCTCATACTTTCGCATATCTCTCATACTTCATGGCTGGATCCTGGGCTATTTCTGGATTGGATCACGTAGTAATGTGGTACCACACTGAAACAGTAAATTAAACCTGGTTTCGATCAATATTTTAGAGAATAATTCATGTTAGGTCTAGGTTAGGTCTGGGATTTGCTCTCATCAGGCTCATTCTTTCGCATATTTCTCATACTTGATGGCTAGATACGGGGCTTTTTCTGGATTGCAGCACGTAGTAATGAAGTACAACACTGAAACAGTCAATTAAACCTGGTTTCCATCAATATTTTACAGGACAAAGCATGTTAGGTCTAGGTTAGGCCTGGGATTTGCCCTCATCAGGGTTATACTTTCGCAGTTTTAACATACATGTTGACCTGATCGAGGGTTTTTTCTGCTTTGAATCACGTAGTAAAGTGGTACCACACTGAAGCAGTCCATTAAACCTGGTCTTGATAAATATTTTAGAGGACAACGCATGTTAGGTCTGGGTTAGGTCTAGGATTTGCCCTCATCAGGCTCCTACATTCGCATATTTCTCATACTTCATGGCTAGGTCCTGGGCTTTTTCTGGATTGTATCACGTAGTAATGTGGTACCACGCTGAAACAGTCAATTAAACCTGGTTTCGATCAATATTTTAGAGGATAACGCAAGTTAGGTCTAGGTTAGGCCCGGGATTTGCCCTCATCAGGGTCATACTTTCGCAGTTTTAACATGCATGTTGACCTGATCGAAGGTTTTTTCTGCTTTGGATCACGTAGTAATGTGGTGCCACAACTAAAACAGGTAATTAAACCTGGTTTCGATCATTATTTTAGAGGATAACGCAAGTTAGGTCTGGGATAGGTCTGGGATTAGCCCTCATCAGACTCATACTTTCGCACACTTCACATACTCGTTGACAAGATCCTGGGTTTTTTTCTGGTTTGGATCACGTAGTAATGTGGTACCACACTGAAACAGTCGATTAAACCTGGTTTCGATCAATATTTTTGAGGATAACGCATGTTAGGTCTAGGTTAGGCCGAGGATTTTCACTCATCAGACTCATACTTTCGCATTCTTCACATACTTGTTGAACGGATCCTGGGTTTTTTCTGATTTGGATCACGTAGTAATGTGGGACCACACTGAAACAGTCAATTAATCCTGGTTTCGAACAATATTTTAGAGAATAATTCATGTTAGGTCTAGGTTAGGTCTGGGATTTGCTCTCATCAGGCTCATTCTTTCGCATATTTCTCATACTTGATGGCTAGATCCTGGGCTTTTTCTGGATTGCATCACGTAGTAATGAAGTACAACACTGAAGCAGTCAATTTAACCTGGTTACCATCAATATCTTAGAGGACAACGCAAGTTAGGTCTGGAATAGGTCTGGGATTTGCCCTCATCAGACTCATACTTTCGCATTCTTCACATACTTGTTGAACGGATCCTGGGTTTTTTCTGGTTTGGATCACGTAGTAATGTGGTACCACACTGAAACATTCAAATAAACCTGGTCTTGATAAATATTTTAGAGGATAACGCATGTTAGGTTTGGGTTAGGTCTAGGATTTGCCCACATCAGGCTCATTCTTTCGCATATTTCTCATACTTCATGGCTAGATCCTGGGCTGTTTCTGGATTGTATCACGTAGTAATGTGGTACCACGCTGGAACAGTCAATTAAACCTTGTTTCGATCAATATTTTAGAGGATAACGCAAGTTAGGTCTGGGATAGGTCTGGGATTCGCCCTCATCAGGCTCATACTTTCACACACTTCACGTACTCGTTTAACAGATCCTGGGTTTTTTCTGGTTTGGTTCACATAGTAATGTGGTACCACACTGAAACATTCAATTAAACCTGGTCCTGATAAATATTTTAGAGGATAACGTATGTTAGGTTTGGGTTATGTCTAGGGTTTGCCCTCATCAGGCTCATACTTTCGCATATTTCTCATCCTTCATGGCTAGATCCTGGGCTGTTTCTGGATTGTACCACGTAGTAATGTGGTACCACACTGAAACAGTCGATTAAACCTGGTCTTGATAAATATTTTAGAGGACTACGCATGTTAGGTTTGGGTTAGGTCTAGGATTTGCCCACATCAGGCACATTCTTTCGCATATTTCTCATACTTCATGGCTAGATCCTGGGCTGTTTCTGGATTGTATCACGTAGTAATGTGGTACCACGCTGAAACAGTCAATTAGACCTTGTTTCGATCAATATTTTAGAGGATAACGCATGTTAGGTTTGGGTTAGGTCTAGTATTTGCCCTCATCAGGGTCATACTTTCGCAGTTTTAACATGCATGTTGACCTGATCGAGGGTTTTTTCTGCTTTGGATCACGTAGTAAAGTGGTGCCACAAGTAAACAGTCAATTTAACCTGGTTTCGATCATTATTTTAGAGGATAACGCAAGTTAGGTCTGGGATAGGTCTGGGATTAGCCCTCATCAGACTCATACTTTCGCATTCTTCACATACTTGTTGAACGGATCCTGGGTTTTCTCTGGTTTGGATCACGTAGTAATGTGGGACCACGCACAAACAGTCAATTAAACCTGGTTTCGATCAATATTTTAGAGGATAACGCAAGTTAGGTCTGGGATAGGTCTGGGATTAGCCCTCATCAGACTCATACTTTCGCATTCTTCACATACTTGTTGAACGGATCCTGGGTTTTCTCTGGTTTGGATCACGTAGTAATGTGGGACCACACACAAACAGTCGATTAAACCTGGTTTCGATCAATATTTTAGAGGACAACGCAAGTTTGGTCTGGGATAGGTCTGGGATAGGTCTGGGATTTGCCCTCATCAGGCTCATGCTTTCGCGTTTTTCACATACTTGTTGAACAGATCCTGGGTTTTTTCTGGTTTGGGTCACATAGTAATGTGGTACCACACTGAAACAGTCGATTAAACCAGGTTTCGATCAATATTTTTGAGGATAACGTATGTTAGGTCTAGGTTAGGCCTGGGATTTTCACGCATCAGACTCATACTTTCGCATTCTTCACATACTTGTTGAACGGATCCTGGGTTTTTTCTGGTTTGGATCACGTAGTAATGTGGGACCACACTGAAACAGTCGATTAAACCTGGTCTTGATAAATATTTTAGAGGACAACGCATGTTAGGTCTGGGTTAGGTCTAGGATTTGCCCTCATAAGGCTCCTACATTCGCATATTTCTCATACTTCATGGCTAGGTCCTGGGCTTTTTCTGGATTGTATCACGTAGTAATGTGGTACCACGCTGAAACAGTCAATTAAACCTGGTTTCGATCAATATTTTAGAGGATAACGCAAGTTAGGTCTAGGTTAGGCCTGGGATTTGCCCTCATCAGGGTCATACTTTCGCAGTTTTAACATGCATGTTGACCTGATCGAAGGTTTTTTCTGCTTTGGATCACGTAGTAATGTGGTGCCACAACTAAAACAGGTAATTAAACCTCGTTTCGATCATTATTTTAGAGGATAACGCAAGTTAGGTCTGGGATAGGTCTGGGATTAGCCCTCATCAGACTCATACTTTCGCACACTTCACATACTCGTTGACAAGATCCTGGGTTTTTTTCTGGTTTGGATCACGTAGTAATGTGGTACCACACTGAAACAGTCGATTAAACCTGGTTTCGATCAATATTTTTGAGGATAACGCATGTTAGGTCTAGGTTAGGCCGAGGATTTTCACTCATCAGACTCATACTTTCGCATTCTTCACATACTTGTTGAACGGATCCTGGGTTTTTACTGGTTTGGATCACGTAGTAATGTGGTACCACACTGAAACAGTCAATTAAACCTGGTTTCGATCAATATTTTAGAGAATAATTCATGTTAGGTCTAGGTTAGGTCTGGGATTTGCTCTCATCAGGCTCATTCTTTCGCATATTTCTCATACTTGATGTCTAGATCCTGGGCTTTTTCTGGATTGCATCACGTAGTAATGAAGTACTACACTGAAACAGTCGATTAAACCTGGTTTCCATCAATATTTTAGAGGACAACGCATGTTAGGTCTAGGTTAGGCCTGGGATTTGCCCTCATCAGGGTCATACTTTCGCAGTTTTAACATACATGTTGACCTGATCGAGGGTTTTTTCCGCTTTGGATCACGTAGTAAAGTGGCACCACACTGAAGCAGTCCATTAAACCCGGTTTGGATCAATATTTTAGAGGATAACGCATGTTAGGTTTGGGTTAGGTCTAGGATTTGCCCTCATCAGGCTCATACTTTCGCATATTTCTCATACTTCATGGCTAGATCCTGGGCTTTTTCTGGATTGCATCACGTAGTAATGAAGTACAACACTGATACAGTCAATTAAACCTGGTTTCCATCAATATTTTAGAGGACAACGCATGTTAGGTCTGGGTTAGGCCTGGGATTTGCCCTCATCAGGGTCATACTTTCGCAGTTTTAACATACATGTTGACCTGATCGAGGGTTTTTTCCGCTTTCGATCACGTAGTAAAGTGGTACCACTCTGAAGCAGTCCATTAAACCCGGTTTGGATCAATATTTTAGAGGATAACGCATGTTAGGTTTGGGTTAGGTCTGGGATTCGCCCTCATCAGGCTCATACTTTCGCGTTTTTCACATACTTGTTGAACTGATCCTGGGTTTTTTCTGGTTTGGATCACGTAGTAATGTGGTACCACACTGAAACAGTCGATTAAACCCGGTTTCGATCAATATTTTAGAGGATAACGTAAGTTAAGTCTGGGATAGGTCTGGGATTTGACCTCATCAGACTCATACTTTCGCACACTTCACATACTCGTTGAACAGATCCTGGGTTATTTTCTGGTTTGGAACACATAGTAATGTGGTACCACACTGAAACAGTAGATTAAACCAGGTTTCGATCAATATTTTTGAGGATAACGCATGTTAAGTCTAGGTTAGGCCTGGGATTTTCACTCATCAGACCCATACTTTCGCATTCATCACATACTTGTTGAACGGGTCCTGGGTTTTTTCTGGTTTGGATCACGTAGTAATGTGGGACCACACCGAAACAACCAATTAAACCTGGGCTTGATTAATATTTTAGAGGATAACGCATGTCAGGTCTGGGATAGGTCTGGGATTTGACCTCATCATGGTCATACTTTCGCAGTTTTAACATGCATGTTGACCTCATCGAGGGTTTTTTCTGCTTTGAATCACGTAGTAAAGTGGTACCACAACTAAAACAGTCAATTAAACCTGGTTTCGATCATTATTTTGGAGGACAACGCCGGTTATGTCTGGGTTAGGTCTGGTATTTGCCATCATCAGACTCATACTTTCGCACACTTCACATACTCGTTGACAAGATCCTGGGTTTTTTTCTGGTTTGGATCACGTAGTAATGTGGTACCACACTGAAACAGTCGATTAAACCTGGTTTCGATCAATATTTTTGAGGATAACGCATGTTAGGTCTAGGTTAGGCCGAGGATTTTCACTCATCAGACTCATACTTTCGCATTCTTCACATACTTGTTGAACGGATCCTGGGTTTTTTCTGATTTGGATCACGTAGTAATGTGGGACCACACTGAAACAGTCAATTAATCCTGGTTTCGAACAATATTTTAGAGAATAATTCATGTTAGGTCTAGGTTAGGTCTGGGATTTGCTCTCATCAGGCTCATTCTTTCGCATATTTCTCATACTTGATGGCTAGATCCTGGGCTTTTTCTGGATTGCATCACGTAGTAATGAAGTACAACACTGATACAGTCAATTAAACCTGGTTTCCATCAATATTTTAGAGGACAACGCATGTTAGGTCTAGGTTAGGCCTGGGATTTGCCCACATCAGGGTCATACTTTCGCAGTTTTAACACACATGTTGACCTGATCGAGGGTTTTTTCTGCTTTGAATCACTTAGTAAAGTGGTACCACACTGAAGCAGTCCATTAAACCTGGTTTGGATCAATATTTTAGAGAATAACGCATGTTAGGTTTGGATTAGGTCTAGGATGTGCCCTCATCAGGCTCATACTTTCGCATATTTCACATACTTCATGGCTAGATCCTGGGCTGTTTCTGGATTGTATCACGTAGTAATGTGGTACCACGCTGAAACAGTCAATTAAACCTGGTTTCGATCATTATTTTAGAGGATAACGCAAGTTCGGTCTGGGATAGGTCTGGGATTCGCCCTTATCAGGCTCATACTTTCGCGTTTTTCACATACTTGTTGAACGGGTCTTGGGTTTTTTCTGGTGTGGATCACGTAGTAATGTGTTACCACACTGAAACAATCAATTAAACCTGGTCTTGATAAATATTTTATAGGATAACGCATATTTGGTCTGGGTTAGGTCTAGGATTTGCCCTCATCAGTCTCATACTTTCGCATATTTCTCATACTTGATGGCTAGATCCTGGGCTTTTTCTGGATTGCGTCACGTAGTAATGAAGTACAACACTGAAACAGTCAATTAAACCTGGTTTCTATCAATATTTCAGAGGACAAAGCATGTCAGGTCTAGGTTTGGCCTGGGATTTGCCCTCATAAGGGTCATACTTTCGCTGTTTTAACATACATGTTGACCTGATCGAGGGTTTTTTCTGCTTTGAATCACGTAGTAAAGTGGTACCACACTGAAGCAGTCCATTAAACTTGGTTTGGATGAATATTTTAGAGGATAACGCATGTTAGGTTTGGGTTAGGTCTAGGATATGCCCTCATCAGGCTCATACTTTCGCATATTTCTCATACTTCATGGCTAGATCCTGGGCTGTTTCTGGATTGTATCACGTAGTAATGTGGTACCACGCTGAAACAGTAAATTAAACCTGGTTTCGATCAATATTTTAGAGGATAACGCAAGTTAGGTCTGGGATAGGTCTGGGATTCGCCCTCATGAGGCTCACATACTTTCGCGTAATTTACATACTTGTTGAACTGATCCTGGGTTTTTTCTGGTTTGGATCACGTAGCAATGAGGTACCACACTGAAAGAGTCGATTAAACCTGGTTTCGATCAATATTTTAGAGGATAACGCAAGTTAGGTCTGGGATAGGTCTGGGATTTGCCCTCATCAGGCTCATACTTTCACGTTTTTCACATACTTGTTGAACAGATCCTGGGTTTTTTCTGGTTTGGGTCACGTAGTAATGTGGTACCACACTGAAACAGTCGATTAAACCAGGTTTCGATCAATATTTTGGAGGATAACGCATGTTAGGTCTCGGTTAGGCCTGGGATTTTCACTCATCAGACTCATACTTTCGCATTCTTCACATACTTGTTGAACGGATCCTGGGCTTTTTCTGGTTTGGATCACGTAGTAATGTGGTACCACACTGAAACAGTCAATTAAACCTGGTTTCGATCAATATTTTAGAGAATCATTCATGTTAGGTCTAGGTTAGGTCTGGGATTTGCTCTGATCAGGCTTATTCTTTCGCATATTTCTCATACTTGATGGCTAGATCCTGGGCTTTTTCTGGATTGCATCACGTAAAAATGAAGTACAACACTGAAACAGTCAATTAAACCTGGTTTCCATCAATATTTTAGAGGACAAAGCATGTTAGGTCTAGGTTCGGCCTGGGATCTACCCTCATCAGGGTCATACGTTCGCAGTTTTAACAAACATGTTGACCTGATCGAGAGTTTTTTCTGCTTCGAATCACGTAGTAAAGTGGTACCACACTGAAGCGGTCCATTAAACTTGGTTTGGATGAATATTTTAGAGGATAACGCAAGTTTGGTCTAGGTTAGGCCTGGGATTTTCACTCATCAGACTCATACTTTCGCATTCTTCACATACTTGTCAAACGGATCCTGGGTTTTTTCTGGTTTGGATCACGTAGTAATGTGGGACCACACTGAAACAATCAATTAAACCTGGTCTTGATAAATATTTTAGAGGATAACGCATGTTAGGTCTGGGTTAGGTCTAGGATTTGCCCTGATCAGGCTCATACTTTCGCATATCTCTCATACTTCATGGCTGGATCCTGGGCTATTTCTGGATTGGATCACGTAGTAATGTGGTACCACACTGAAACAGTAAATTAAACCTGGTTTCGATCAATATTTTAGAGAATAATTCATGTTAGGTCTAGGTTAGGTCTGGGATTTGCTCTCATCAGGCTCATTCTTTCGCATATTTCTCATACTTGATGGCTAGATACGGGGCTTTTTCTGGATTGCAGCACGTAGTAATGAAGTACAACACTGAAACAGTCAATTAAACCTGGTTTCCATCAATATTTTACAGGACAAAGCATGTTAGGTCTAGGTTAGGCCTGGGATTTGCCCTCATCAGGGTTATACTTTCGCAGTTTTAACATACATGTTGACCTGATCGAGGGTTTTTTCTGCTTTGAATCACGTAGTAAAGTGGTACCACACTGAAGCAGTCCATTAAACCTGGTCTTGATAAATATTTTAGAGGACAACGCATGTTAGGTCTGGGTTAGGTCTAGGATTTGCCCTCATCAGGCTCCTACATTCGCATATTTCTCATACTTCATGGCTAGGTCCTGGGCTTTTTCTGGATTGTATCACGTAGTAATGTGGTACCACGCTGAAACAGTCAATTAAACCTGGTTTCGATCAATATTTTAGAGGATAACGCAAGTTAGGTCTAGGTTAGGCCCGGGATTTGCCCTCATCAGGGTCATACTTTCGCAGTTTTAACATGCATGTTGACCTGATCGAAGGTTTTTTCTGCTTTGGATCACGTAGTAATGTGGTGCCACAACTAAAACAGGTAATTAAACCTGGTTTCGATCATTATTTTAGAGGATAACGCAAGTTAGGTCTGGGATAGGTCTGGGATTAGCCCTCATCAGACTCATACTTTCGCACACTTCACATACTCGTTGACAAGATCCTGGGTTTTTTTCTGGTTTGGATCACGTAGTAATGTGGTACCACACTGAAACAGTCGATTAAACCTGGTTTCGATCAATATTTTTGAGGATAACGCATGTTAGGTCTAGGTTAGGCCGAGGATTTTCACTCATCAGACTCATACTTTCGCATTCTTCACATACTTGTTGAACGGATCCTGGGTTTTTTCTGATTTGGATCACGTAGTAATGTGGGACCACACTGAAACAGTCAATTAATCCTGGTTTCGAACAATATTTTAGAGAATAATTCATGTTAGGTCTAGGTTAGGTCTGGGATTTGCTCTCATCAGGCTCATTCTTTCGCATATTTCTCATACTTGATGGCTAGATCCTGGGCTTTTTCTGGATTGCATCACGTAGTAATGAAGTACAACACTGAAGCAGTCAATTTAACCTGGTTTCCATCAATATCTTAGAGGACAACGCAAGTTAGGTCTGGAATAGGTCTGGGATTTGCCCTCATCAGACTCATACTTTCGCATTCTTCACATACTTGTTGAACGGATCCTGGGTTTTTTCTGGTTTGGATCACGTAGTAATGTGGTACCACACTGAAACATTCAAATAAACCTGGTCTTGATAAATATTTTAGAGGATAACGCATGTTAGGTTTGGGTTAGGTCTAGGATTTGCCCACATCAGGCTCATTCTTTCGCATATTTCTCATACTTCATGGCTAGATCCTGGGCTGTTTCTGGATTGTATCACGTAGTAATGTGGTACCACGCTGGAACAGTCAATTAAACCTTGTTTCGATCAATATTTTAGAGGATAACGCAAGTTAGGTCTGGGATAGGTCTGGGATTCGCCCTCATCAGGCTCATACTTTCACACACTTCACGTACTCGTTTAACAGATCCTGGGTTTTTTCTGGTTTGGTTCACATAGTAATGTGGTACCACACTGAAACATTCAATTAAACCTGGTCCTGATAAATATTTTAGAGGATAACGTATGTTAGGTTTGGGTTATGTCTAGGGTTTGCCCTCATCAGGCTCATACTTTCGCATATTTCTCATCCTTCATGGCTAGATCCTGGGCTGTTTCTGGATTGTACCACGTAGTAATGTGGTACCACACTGAAACAGTCGATTAAACCTGGTCTTGATAAATATTTTAGAGGACTACGCATGTTAGGTTTGGGTTAGGTCTAGGATTTGCCCACATCAGGCACATTCTTTCGCATATTTCTCATACTTCATGGCTAGATCCTGGGCTGTTTCTGGATTGTATCACGTAGTAATGTGGTACCACGCTGAAACAGTCAATTAGACCTTGTTTCGATCAATATTTTAGAGGATAACGCATGTTAGGTTTGGGTTAGGTCTAGTATTTGCCCTCATCAGGGTCATACTTTCGCAGTTTTAACATGCATGTTGACCTGATCGAGGGTTTTTTCTGCTTTGGATCACGTAGTAAAGTGGTGCCACAAGTAAACAGTCAATTTAACCTGGTTTCGATCATTATTTTAGAGGATAACGCAAGTTAGGTCTGGGATAGGTCTGGGATTAGCCCTCATCAGACTCATACTTTCGCATTCTTCACATACTTGTTGAACGGATCCTGGGTTTTCTCTGGTTTGGATCACGTAGTAATGTGGGACCACGCACAAACAGTCAATTAAACCTGGTTTCGATCAATATTTTAGAGGATAACGCAAGTTAGGTCTGGGATAGGTCTGGGATTAGCCCTCATCAGACTCATACTTTCGCATTCTTCACATACTTGTTGAACGGATCCTGGGTTTTCTCTGGTTTGGATCACGTAGTAATGTGGGACCACACACAAACAGTCGATTAAACCTGGTTTCGATCAATATTTTAGAGGACAACGCAAGTTTGGTCTGGGATAGGTCTGGGATAGGTCTGGGATTTGCCCTCATCAGGCTCATGCTTTCGCGTTTTTCACATACTTGTTGAACAGATCCTGGGTTTTTTCTGGTTTGGGTCACATAGTAATGTGGTACCACACTGAAACAGTCGATTAAACCAGGTTTCGATCAATATTTTTGAGGATAACGTATGTTAGGTCTAGGTTAGGCCTGGGATTTTCACGCATCAGACTCATACTTTCGCATTCTTCACATACTTGTTGAACGGATCCTGGGTTTTTTCTGGTTTGGATCACGTAGTAATGTGGGACCACACTGAAACAGTCGATTAAACCTGGTCTTGATAAATATTTTAGAGGACAACGCATGTTAGGTCTGGGTTAGGTCTAGGATTTGCCCTCATAAGGCTCCTACATTCGCATATTTCTCATACTTCATGGCTAGGTCCTGGGCTTTTTCTGGATTGTATCACGTAGTAATGTGGTACCACGCTGAAACAGTCAATTAAACCTGGTTTCGATCAATATTTTAGAGGATAACGCAAGTTAGGTCTAGGTTAGGCCTGGGATTTGCCCTCATCAGGGTCATACTTTCGCAGTTTTAACATGCATGTTGACCTGATCGAAGGTTTTTTCTGCTTTGGATCACGTAGTAATGTGGTGCCACAACTAAAACAGGTAATTAAACCTCGTTTCGATCATTATTTTAGAGGATAACGCAAGTTAGGTCTGGGATAGGTCTGGGATTAGCCCTCATCAGACTCATACTTTCGCACACTTCACATACTCGTTGACAAGATCCTGGGTTTTTTTCTGGTTTGGATCACGTAGTAATGTGGTACCACACTGAAACAGTCGATTAAACCTGGTTTCGATCAATATTTTTGAGGATAACGCATGTTAGGTCTAGGTTAGGCCGAGGATTTTCACTCATCAGACTCATACTTTCGCATTCTTCACATACTTGTTGAACGGATCCTGGGTTTTTACTGGTTTGGATCACGTAGTAATGTGGTACCACACTGAAACAGTCAATTAAACCTGGTTTCGATCAATATTTTAGAGAATAATTCATGTTAGGTCTAGGTTAGGTCTGGGATTTGCTCTCATCAGGCTCATTCTTTCGCATATTTCTCATACTTGATGTCTAGATCCTGGGCTTTTTCTGGATTGCATCACGTAGTAATGAAGTACTACACTGAAACAGTCGATTAAACCTGGTTTCCATCAATATTTTAGAGGACAACGCATGTTAGGTCTAGGTTAGGCCTGGGATTTGCCCTCATCAGGGTCATACTTTCGCAGTTTTAACATACATGTTGACCTGATCGAGGGTTTTTTCCGCTTTGGATCACGTAGTAAAGTGGCACCACACTGAAGCAGTCCATTAAACCCGGTTTGGATCAATATTTTAGAGGATAACGCATGTTAGGTTTGGGTTAGGTCTAGGATTTGCCCTCATCAGGCTCATACTTTCGCATATTTCTCATACTTCATGGCTAGATCCTGGGCTTTTTCTGGATTGCATCACGTAGTAATGAAGTACAACACTGATACAGTCAATTAAACCTGGTTTCCATCAATATTTTAGAGGACAACGCATGTTAGGTCTGGGTTAGGCCTGGGATTTGCCCTCATCAGGGTCATACTTTCGCAGTTTTAACATACATGTTGACCTGATCGAGGGTTTTTTCCGCTTTCGATCACGTAGTAAAGTGGTACCACTCTGAAGCAGTCCATTAAACCCGGTTTGGATCAATATTTTAGAGGATAACGCATGTTAGGTTTGGGTTAGGTCTGGGATTCGCCCTCATCAGGCTCATACTTTCGCGTTTTTCACATACTTGTTGAACTGATCCTGGGTTTTTTCTGGTTTGGATCACGTAGTAATGTGGTACCACACTGAAACAGTCGATTAAACCCGGTTTCGATCAATATTTTAGAGGATAACGTAAGTTAAGTCTGGGATAGGTCTGGGATTTGACCTCATCAGACTCATACTTTCGCACACTTCACATACTCGTTGAACAGATCCTGGGTTATTTTCTGGTTTGGAACACATAGTAATGTGGTACCACACTGAAACAGTAGATTAAACCAGGTTTCGATCAATATTTTTGAGGATAACGCATGTTAAGTCTAGGTTAGGCCTGGGATTTTCACTCATCAGACCCATACTTTCGCATTCATCACATACTTGTTGAACGGGTCCTGGGTTTTTTCTGGTTTGGATCACGTAGTAATGTGGGACCACACCGAAACAACCAATTAAACCTGGGCTTGATTAATATTTTAGAGGATAACGCATGTCAGGTCTGGGATAGGTCTGGGATTTGACCTCATCATGGTCATACTTTCGCAGTTTTAACATGCATGTTGACCTCATCGAGGGTTTTTTCTGCTTTGAATCACGTAGTAAAGTGGTACCACAACTAAAACAGTCAATTAAACCTGGTTTCGATCATTATTTTGGAGGACAACGCCGGTTATGTCTGGGTTAGGTCTGGTATTTGCCATCATCAGACTCATACTTTCGCACACTTCACATACTCGTTGACAAGATCCTGGGTTTTTTTCTGGTTTGGATCACGTAGTAATGTGGTACCACACTGAAACAGTCGATTAAACCTGGTTTCGATCAATATTTTTGAGGATAACGCATGTTAGGTCTAGGTTAGGCCGAGGATTTTCACTCATCAGACTCATACTTTCGCATTCTTCACATACTTGTTGAACGGATCCTGGGTTTTTTCTGATTTGGATCACGTAGTAATGTGGGACCACACTGAAACAGTCAATTAATCCTGGTTTCGAACAATATTTTAGAGAATAATTCATGTTAGGTCTAGGTTAGGTCTGGGATTTGCTCTCATCAGGCTCATTCTTTCGCATATTTCTCATACTTGATGGCTAGATCCTGGGCTTTTTCTGGATTGCATCACGTAGTAATGAAGTACAACACTGAAGCAGTCAATTTAACCTGGTTTCCATCAATATCTTAGAGGACAACGCAAGTTAGGTCTGGAATAGGTCTGGGATTTGCCCTCATCAGACTCATACTTTCGCATTCTTCACATACTTGTTGAACGGATCCTGGGTTTTTTCTGGTTTGGATCACGTAGTAATGTGGTACCACACTGAAACATTCAAATAAACCTGGTCTTGATAAATATTTTAGAGGATAACGCATGTTAGGTTTGGGTTAGGTCTAGGATTTGCCCACATCAGGCTCATTCTTTCGCATATTTCTCATACTTCATGGCTAGATCCTGGGCTGTTTCTGGATTGTATCACGTAGTAATGTGGTACCACGCTGGAACAGTCAATTAAACCTTGTTTCGATCAATATTTTAGAGGATAACGCAAGTTAGGTCTGGGATAGGTCTGGGATTCGCCCTCATCAGGCTCATACTTTCACACACTTCACGTACTCGTTTAACAGATCCTGGGTTTTTTCTGGTTTGGTTCACATAGTAATGTGGTACCACACTGAAACATTCAATTAAACCTGGTCCTGATAAATATTTTAGAGGATAACGTATGTTAGGTTTGGGTTATGTCTAGGGTTTGCCCTCATCAGGCTCATACTTTCTTATATTTCTCATCCTTCATGGCTAGATCCTGGGCTGTTTCTGGATTGTACCACGTAGTAATGTGGTACCACACTGAAACAGTCGATTAAACCTGGTCTTGATAAATATTTTAGAGGACTACGCATGTTAGGTTTGGGTTAGGTCTAGGATTTGCCCACATCAGGCACATTCTTTCGCATATTTCTCATACTTCATGGCTAGATCCTGGGCTGTTTCTGGATTGTATCACGTAGTAATGTGGTACCACGCTGAAACAGTCAATTAGACCTTGTTTCGATCAATATTTTAGAGGATAACGCATGTTAGGTTTGGGTTAGGTCTAGGATTTGCCCTCATCAGGGTCATACTTTCGCAGTTTTAACATGCATGTTGACCTGATCGAGGGTTTTTTCTGCTTTGGATCACGTAGTAAAGTGGTGCCACAAGTAAACAGTCAATTTAACCTGGTTTCGATCATTATTTTAGAGGATAACGCAAGTTAGGTCTGGGATAGGTCTGGGATTAGCCCTCATCAGACTCATACTTTCGCATTCTTCACATACTTGTTGAACGGATCCTGGGTTTTCTCTGGTTTGGATCACGTAGTAATGTGGGACCACGCACAAACAGTCAATTAAACCTGGTTTCGATCAATATTTTAGAGGATAACGCAAGTTAGGTCTGGGATAGGTCTGGGATTAGCCCTCATCAGACTCATACTTTCGCATTCTTCACATACTTGTTGAACGGATCCTGGGTTTTCTCTGGTTTGGATCACGTAGTAATGTGGGACCACACACAAACAGTCGATTAAACCTGGTTTCGATCAATATTTTAGAGGACAACGCAAGTTTGGTCTGGGATAGGTCTGGGATAGGTCTGGGATTTGCCCTCATCAGGCTCATGCTTTCGCGTTTTTCACATACTTGTTGAACAGATCCTGGGTTTTTTCTGGTTTGGGTCACATAGTAATGTGGTACCACACTGAAACAGTCGATTAAACCAGGTTTCGATCAATATTTTTGAGGATAACGTATGTTAGGTCTAGGTTAGGCCTGGGATTTTCACGCATCAGACTCATACTTTCGCATTCTTCACATACTTGTTGAACGGATCCTGGGTTTTTTCTGGTTTGGATCACGTAGTAATGTGGGACCACACTGAAACAGTCGATTAAACCTGGTCTTGATAAATATTTTAGAGGACAACGCATGTTAGGTCTGGGTTAGGTCTAGGATTTGCCCTCATAAGGCTCCTACATTCGCATATTTCTCATACTTCATGGCTAGGTCCTGGGCTTTTTCTGGATTGTATCACGTAGTAATGTGGTACCACGCTGAAACAGTCAATTAAACCTGGTTTCGATCAATATTTTAGAGGATAACGCAAGTTAGGTCTAGGTTAGGCCTGGGATTTGCCCTCATCAGGGTCATACTTTCGCAGTTTTAACATGCATGTTGACCTGATCGAAGGTTTTTTCTGCTTTGGATCACGTAGTAATGTGGTGCCACAACTAAAACAGGTAATTAAACCTCGTTTCGATCATTATTTTAGAGGATAACGCAAGTTAGGTCTGGGATAGGTCTGGGATTAGCCCTCATCAGACTCATACTTTCGCACACTTCACATACTCGTTGACAAGATCCTGGGTTTTTTTCTGGTTTGGATCACGTAGTAATGTGGTACCACACTGAAACAGTCGATTAAACCTGGTTTCGATCAATATTTTTGAGGATAACGCATGTTAGGTCTAGGTTAGGCCGAGGATTTTCACTCATCAGACTCATACTTTCGCATTCTTCACATACTTGTTGAACGGATCCTGGGTTTTTACTGGTTTGGATCACGTAGTAATGTGGTACCACACTGAAACAGTCAATTAAACCTGGTTTCGATCAATATTTTAGAGAATAATTCATGTTAGGTCTAGGTTAGGTCTGGGATTTGCTCTCATCAGGCTCATTCTTTCGCATATTTCTCATACTTGATGTCTAGATCCTGGGCTTTTTCTGGATTGCATCACGTAGTAATGAAGTACTACACTGAAACAGTCGATTAAACCTGGTTTCCATCAATATTTTAGAGGACAACGCATGTTAGGTCTAGGTTAGGCCTGGGATTTGCCCTCATCAGGGTCATACTTTCGCAGTTTTAACATACATGTTGACCTGATCGAGGGTTTTTTCCGCTTTGGATCACGTAGTAAAGTGGCACCACACTGAAGCAGTCCATTAAACCCGGTTTGGATCAATATTTTAGAGGATAACGCATGTTAGGTTTGGGTTAGGTCTAGGATTTGCCCTCATCAGGCTCATACTTTCGCATATTTCTCATACTTCATGGCTAGATCCTGGGCTTTTTCTGGATTGCATCACGTAGTAATGAAGTACAACACTGATACAGTCAATTAAACCTGGTTTCCATCAATATTTTAGAGGACAACGCATGTTAGGTCTGGGTTAGGCCTGGGATTTGCCCTCATCAGGGTCATACTTTCGCAGTTTTAACATACATGTTGACCTGATCGAGGGTTTTTTCCGCTTTCGATCACGTAGTAAAGTGGTACCACTCTGAAGCAGTCCATTAAACCCGGTTTGGATCAATATTTTAGAGGATAACGCATGTTAGGTTTGGGTTAGGTCTGGGATTCGCCCTCATCAGGCTCATACTTTCGCGTTTTTCACATACTTGTTGAACTGATCCTGGGTTTTTTCTGGTTTGGATCACGTAGTAATGTGGTACCACACTGAAACAGTCGATTAAACCCGGTTTCGATCAATATTTTAGAGGATAACGTAAGTTAAGTCTGGGATAGGTCTGGGATTTGACCTCATCAGACTCATACTTTCGCACACTTCACATACTCGTTGAACAGATCCTGGGTTATTTTCTGGTTTGGAACACATAGTAATGTGGTACCACACTGAAACAGTAGATTAAACCAGGTTTCGATCAATATTTTTGAGGATAACGCATGTTAAGTCTAGGTTAGGCCTGGGATTTTCACTCATCAGACCCATACTTTCGCATTCATCACATACTTGTTGAACGGGTCCTGGGTTTTTTCTGGTTTGGATCACGTAGTAATGTGGGACCACACCGAAACAACCAATTAAACCTGGGCTTGATTAATATTTTAGAGGATAACGCATGTCAGGTCTGGGATAGGTCTGGGATTTGACCTCATCATGGTCATACTTTCGCAGTTTTAACATGCATGTTGACCTCATCGAGGGTTTTTTCTGCTTTGAATCACGTAGTAAAGTGGTACCACAACTAAAACAGTCAATTAAACCTGGTTTCGATCATTATTTTGGAGGACAACGCCGGTTATGTCTGGGTTAGGTCTGGTATTTGCCATCATCCAGCTCATACTCTCGCATTTTTCGCATACTTGAATGGCCAGATCCAGGGTTTTTTTCTGGTTAGGATCATGTATTAATGAGGTGCCACACTGAAATAGTCAATTCAACCTGACAAGGACAACACCGGTTAGGTTTGTGTTAGGTCTGGTATTTTCAAACATCTGCCTCATACTTTCGCAACTTTCGCATACATGTTGGCCAGATGCTGGGCTTCTTCTGACTTGGATCACGTACTAATGTGGTACCACACTAAAACAGTCAATTAAACGTGGTTCCGAGTATATTTTGGAGGATAACGCCGGTTATGTCCGGGTTAGGTCTGGTATTTGCCATCATCTGCCTCATACTTTCGCATTTTTCGCATACTTGTTGGCCAGATCCAGGGTGTTTTCTGGTTTGGATCACGTAGTAATGTGGTACCACACTGGAACAGTCAACTAAACCTGGTTGCGATTAATATTTTAGAGGATAACGCCGGTTATGTCTGGGTTACGTCCGGTATTTGCAATCATCTTCCTCATACTTTCGCATTTTTGGCATACTTGTTAGCCAGATCCTGTGCTCTTTCTGATTTGCATCACGTAATAATGTGGTACTACACAGAAACAGTCAATTAAACCTGGTTGCGATTAATATTTTAGAGGATAACGCCGGTTATGTCTGGGTTCCGTCCGGTAATTGCAATCACGTAGCTCATACTTTCGCAATTTTTCGCACATATGTTGGCCAGATCCTGGCCTTTTTCTGATTTCGATCACGTAGTAATGCGGTTCCACACTAAAACAGTCAATTAAACGTTGTTCCGAGTAATATTTTGGAGGTTAACGCCGGTTATGTCTGGGTTAAGTCTGGTATTTGCCATCATCTAGCTCATACTTTCGCAATTTTCGCATAGTTCAATGGCCAGATCATGGCCTTTTTCTGGTTTGGATCACGCAGTAAAGTGGTACCACACTAAAACAGTCAATTAAACCTGGTTTCGATCAATATTTTAGAGGATAACGCAAGTTAGGTCCGGGATAGATCAGAGATTTGCCCTCATCAGAATCATACTTTCGCGTTTTTCACATACTTGTTGAACGGGTCTTGGGTTTTTTCTGGTGTGGATCACGTAGTAATGTGTTACCACACTGAAACAATCAATTAAACCTGGTCTTGATAAATATTTTATAGGATAACGCATATTTGGTCTGGGTTAGGTCTAGGATTTGCCCTCATCAGTCTCATACTTTCGCATATTTCTCATACTTGATGGCTAGATCCTGGGCTATTTCTGGATTGTATCACGTAGTAATGTGGTACCACGCTGAAACAGTCAATTAAACCTGGTTTCGATCAATATTTTAGAGGATAACGCAAGTTAGGTCTGAGATAGGTCTGGGATTCGCCCTCATCAGGCTCATTCTTTCGCGTTTTTCACATACTTGTTGAACTGATCCTGGGTTTTTTCTGGTTTGGACCACGTAGTAAAGTGGTACCACACTGAAACAGTATTAAACCTGGTTTCGATCAATGTTTTAGAGGATAACGCATGTTAGGTCTGGGTTGGGCCTGGGATTTTCACTCATCAGACTCATACATTCGCATACTTCACATACTTGTTGAACGGATCCTGGGTTTTTTCCGGTTTGGTTCACGTAGTAATGTGGTACCACACTGAAATATTCAATTAAACCTGGTTTCGATCAAAATTTTCGAGGACAACGCAAGTTAGGTCTGGGATAGGTCTGGGATTTGCCCTCATCAGGGTCATACTTTCGCATATTTCTCATACTTCATGGCTATGTCCTGGGCTATTTCTGGATTGGATCACGTAGTAATGTGGTACCACACTGAAGCGGTCAATTAATCCTGGTTTCGATCAATATTTTAGAGGATAACGCAAGTTAGGTCTGGGATAGGTCTGGGATTTGGCCTCATCAGGCTCATACTTTCGCGTTTTTCACATACATGTTGAACAGATCCTGGGTTTTTTCTGGTTCGGATCACGTAGTAGTGTGGTACCACACTGAAACAGTCCACTAAACCTGGTTTCGATCAATGTTTTAGTCGATAACGCAAGTTAGGTCTGGGTTAGGTCTGGGATTTGCCCTCATCAGGCTCGTACTTTCGCACACTTCACATACTCGTTGAACAGATCCTGGATTTTTTTCTGGTTTGGATCACGTAGTAATGTGGTACCACACTGAAACTGTCGATTGAACCTGGTTTCGATCAATATTATTGAGGATAACGCATGTTAGGTCTAGGTTAGGCCTGGGATTTTCACTCATCAGGGTCATACTTTCGCATATTTCTCATACTTCATGGCTATGTACTGGGCTATATCTGGATTGGATCACGTAGTAATGTGGTACCACACTGAAGCGGTCCATAAAACCTGGTTTCGATCAATATTTTAGTGGATAACGCAAGTTAGGTCTGGGATAGGCCTGGGATTTGCCCTCATCAGGCTCATACTTTCGCGTTTTTCACATACATGCTGAACAGATCCTGGGTTTTTTCTGGTTCGGATCACGCAGTAATGTGGTACCACACCGAAACATTCAATTAAACCTGGTCTGGATAAATATTTTAGAGGGTATCGCATGTTAGGTCTAGGTTAGGCCTGGGATTTGCCCTAATCAGGGTGATCCTTCCGCAGTTTTAACATACATGTTGACCTGATCGAGGGTTTTTTCTACTTTGGATCACGTACTAAAGTGGTAACACACTGAAACAGTCAAGTAAACCTGGTTTCGATCAATATTTTAGAGGATAACATATGTTAGGTCTGGGTTAGGTCTAGGATTTGCCCTCATCAGGCTCATTCGTTCGCATATTTCTCATACTTGATGGCTAGATCCTGGGCTATTTCTGGATTGTATCACGTAGTAATGTGGTACCACGCTGAAACAGTCAATTAAACCTGGGTTCGATCAATATTTTAGAGGATAACGCAAGTTAGGTCTGGGATAGGTCTGGGATCTGCCGTCATCAGACTCATACTTTCGCACACTTCACATACTCGTTGAACAGATCCTGGGTCATTTTCTGGTTTGGATCACATAGTAATGTGGTACCACACTGAAACAGTCGATTAAACCAGGTTTCGATCAATATTTTTGAGGATAACGCATGTTAGGTCTAGGTTAGGCCTGGGATTTTCACTCATCAGACTCATAGCTTCGCATTCTTCACATACTTGTTGAACGGATCCTGGGTTTTTTCTGGTTTGGATCACGTAGTAATGTGGTACCACACTGAAACATTCAATTAAACCTGGTCATGATAAATATTTTAGAGGATAACGTATGTTAGGTCTGGGTTACGTCTAGGATTTGCCCTCATCAGGCTCATACATTCGCATATTTCTCATACTTCATGGCTAGATCCTGGGCTATTTCTGGATTGTATCACGTAGTAATGTGGTACCACGCTGAAACAGTCAATTAAACCTGGTTTCGATCAATATTTTAGAGGATAACGCAAGTTAGGTCTGAGATAGGTCTGGGATTCGCCCTCATCAGGCTCATACTTTCGCGTTTTTCACATACTTCATGGCTAGATCCTGGGCTATTTCTGGATTGGATCACGTAGTAATGTGGTACCACACTGAAACAGTCAATTAAACCTGGTTTCGATCAATATTTTAGAGGATAACGGAAGTTAGGTCTGGGATAGGTCTGGGATTTGCCCTCATCAGGCTCATACTTTCGCGTTTTTCACATACTTGTTGAACAGATCCTGGGTTTTTTCTGGTTTGGATCACGTAGAAGTGTGGTACCACACTGAAACAGTCCATTAAACCTGGTTTCGATCAATATTTTAGAGGATATCGCAAGTTAGGTATAGGTTAGGCATGGGATTTGCACTCATCAGGGTCATACTTTCGCAGTTTTAACATACATGTTGACCTGATCGAGGGTTTTTTCTGCTTTGGATCACGTAGTAAAGTGGTACCACAAATAAAACAGTCAATTAAACCTGGTTTCTATCAATATTTTAGAGGATAACGCATGTTAGGTCTGGGTTAGGTCTAGGATTTGCCCTCATGAGGCTCATACTTTCGCATTCTTCACATACTTGTTGAACAGATCCTGGGCTTTTTCTGCTTTGGATCACGTAGTAAAGTGGTACCACACTAAAACAGTCAATTAAACCTGGTTTCGATCAATATTTCAGAGGATAACGCAAGTTAGGTCTGGGATAGGTCTGGGATTTGCCCTCATCAGGATCATACTTTCGCATATTTCTCATACTTCATGGATAGATCGTGGGCTATTTCTGGATTGGATCACGTAGTAAAGTGGTACCACACTGAAACAGTCGATTAAACCTGGTTGCGATCAATATTTTAGAGGATAACGCAAGTTAGGTCTGGGATAGGTCTGGGATTTGCCCTCATCAGACTCATACTTTCCCACACTTCACATACTCGTTGAACAGATCCTGGGTTATTTTCTGGTTTGGATCACATAGTAATGTGGTACCACACTGAAACAGTCGATTAAACCAGGTTTCGATCAATATTTTTGAGGATAACGCATGTTAGGTCTAGGTTAGGCCTGGGATTTTCACTGATCAGGCTCATACTTTCGCATTCTTCACATACTTGTTGAACGGATCCTGTGTTTTTTCTGGTTCGGATCACGTAGTAGTGTGGTACCACACTGAAACAGTCCATTAAACCTGGTTTCGATCAATATTTTAGAGGATAACGTAAGTTAAGTCTGGGATAGGTCTGGGATTTGACCTCATCAGACTCATACTTTCGCACACTTCACATACTCGTTGAACAGATCCTGGGTTATTTTCTGGTTTGGAACACATAGTAATGTGGTACCACACTGAAACAGTAGATTAAACCAGGTTTCGATCAATATTTTTGAGGATAACGCATGTTAAGTCTAGGTTAGGCCTGGGATTTTCACTCATCAGACCCATACTTTCGCATTCATCACATACTTGTTGAACGGGTCCTGGGTTTTTTCTGGTTTGGATCACGTAGTAATGTGGGACCACACCGAAACAACCAATTAAACCTGGGCTTGATTAATATTTTAGAGGATAACGCATGTCAGGTCTGGGATAGGTCTGGGATTTGACCTCATCATGGTCATACTTTCGCAGTTTTAACATGCATGTTGACCTCATCGAGGGTTTTTTCTGCTTTGAATCACGTAGTAAAGTGGTACCACAACTAAAACAGTCAATTAAACCTGGTTTCGATCATTATTTTGGAGGACAACGCCGGTTATGTCTGGGTTAGGTCTGGTATTTGCCATCATCCAGCTCATACTCTCGCATTTTTCGCATACTTGAATGGCCAGATCCAGGGTTTTTTTCTGGTTAGGATCATGTATTAATGAGGTGCCACACTGAAATAGTCAATTCAACCTGACAAGGACAACACCGGTTAGGTTTGTGTTAGGTCTGGTATTTTCAAACATCTGCCTCATACTTTCGCAACTTTCGCATACATGTTGGCCAGATGCTGGGTCTTTTTCTGGATAGCGTCACGTATTAATGTGGTACCACATTGAAATAATCAATAAAACCTGGGTTCGATCTATATTTTAGGGGACTACACCGGTTAGGTCTGGGTTAGGCCTGGTATTTGCAATCATCTGGCTCATACTTTCGCATTTTTGACATACTTGTTGGGCAGATTCCGGGCTTTTTCTGGTTTCGATCACGTAATAAAGTGGTACCTCACTGAAACAGTCAACTAAATCTGGTTTCGATCAATATTTTAGAGGATAACACCGGTCAGGTCTGGGTTACGTCTGGTATTTGCAATCATCTGCCTCATACTTTCGCAATTTGGCAAACATGTTGCCCAGATCCTGGGCTTCTTCTGACTTGGATCACGTACTAATGTGGTACCACACTAAAACAGTCAATTAAACGTGGTTCCGAGTATATTTTGGAGGATAACGCCGGTTATGTCCGGGTTAGGTCTGGTATTTGCCATCATCTGCCTCATACTTTCGCATTTTTCGCATACTTGTTGGCCAGATCCAGGGTGTTTTCTGGTTTGGATCACGTAGTAATGTGGTACCACACTGAAACAGTCAATTAAACCTGGATTCGATCAGTATTTTAGAGGACAACACCGGTTAGGTTTGTGTTAGGTCTGGTGTTTGCAATCATCTGCCTCATACTTTCGCAACTTTCGCATACATGTTGGCCAGATCCTGGGTCTTTTTCTGGATAGCATCACGTATTAATGTGGTACCACACTGAAATAATCAATAAAACCTGGGTTCGATCAATATTTTAGGGGATAACACCGGTTAGGCCTGGGTTAGGTCTGGTATTTGCAATCATCTGGCTCATACTTTCGCATATTTCACATACTTGTTGGGCAGATCCCGGGCTTTTTCTGGATTCGATCACGTAGTAAAGTGGTACCACACTGAAACAGTCAACTAAATCTGGTTTCGATCAATATTTTAGAGAATAACACCGGTTAGGTCTGGGTTACGTCTGGTATTTGCAACCATCTGCCTCGTACTTTCGCAATTTGGCAAACTTGTTGGCCAGATCCGGGGCTTTTTCTAATTTGGATCACGTACTAATGCGGTGCCACACTAAAACAGTCAATTAAACGTGGTTCCGAGTAATATTTTGGAGGTTAACGCCGGTTATGTCTGGGTTAGGTCTGGTGTTTGCCATCGTCTTGCCCATACTTTCCCAATTGTCGCATAGATGAATGGCCAGATCCTGGCCTTTTTCTGGTTTGGATCACGTAGTAATGTGGTACCACACTGGAACAGTCAACTAAACCTGGTTGCGATTAATATTTTAGAGGATAACGCCGGTTATGTCTGGGTTACGTCCGGTATTTGCAATCATCTTCCTCATACTTTCGCATTTTTGGCATACTTGTTAGCCAGATCCTGTGCTCTTTCTGATTTGCATCACGTAATAATGTGGTACTACACAGAAACAGTCAATTAAACCTGGTTGCGATTAATATTTTAGAGGATAACGCCGGTTATGTCTGGGTTCCGTCCGGTAATTGCAATCACGTAGCTCATACTTTCGCAATTTTTCGCACATATGTTGGCCAGATCCTGGCCTTTTTCTGATTTCGATCACGTAGTAATGCGGTTCCACACTAAAACAGTCAATTAAACGTTGTTCCGAGTAATATTTTGGAGGTTAACGCCGGTTATGTCTGGGTTAAGTCTGGTATTTGCCATCATCTAGCTCATACTTTCGCAATTTTCGCATAGTTCAATGGCCAGATCATGGCCTTTTTCTGGTTTGGATCACGCAGTAAAGTGGTACCACACTAAAACAGTCAATTAAACCTGGTTTCGATCAATATTTTAGAGGATAACGCAAGTTAGGTCCGGGATAGATCAGAGATTTGCCCTCATCAGAATCATACTTTCGCGTTTTTCACATACTTGTTGAACGGGTCTTGGGTTTTTTCTGGTGTGGATCACGTAGTAATGTGTTACCACACTGAAACAATCAATTAAACCTGGTCTTGATAAATATTTTATAGGATAACGCATATTTGGTCTGGGTTAGGTCTAGGATTTGCCCTCATCAGTCTCCTACTTTCGCATATTTCTCATACTTGATGGCTAGATCCTGGGCTATTTCTGGATTGTATCACGTAGTAATGTGGTACCACGCTGAAACAGTCAATTAAACCTGGTTTCGATCAATATTTTAGAGGATAACGCAAGTTAGGTCTGAGATAGGTCTGGGATTCGCCCTCATCAGGCTCATTCTTTCGCGTTTTTCACATACTTGTTGAACTGATCCTGGGTTTTTTCTGGTTTGGACCACGTAGTAAAGTGGTACCACACTGAAACAGTATTAAACCTGGTTTCGATCAATGTTTTAGAGGATAACGCATGTTAGGTCTGGGTTGGGCCTGGGATTTTCACTCATCAGACTCATACATTCGCATACTTCACATACTTGTTGAACGGATCCTGGGTTTTTTCCGGTTTGGTTCACGTAGTAATGTGGTACCACACTGAAATATTCAATTAAACCTGGTTTCGATCAAAATTTTCGAGGACAACGCAAGTTAGGTCTGGGATAGGTCTGGGATTTGCCCTCATCAGGGTCATACTTTCGCATATTTCTCATACTTCATGGCTATGTCCTGGGCTATTTCTGGATTGGATCACGTAGTAATGTGGTACCACACTGAAGCGGTCAATTAATCCTGGTTTCGATCAATATTTTAGAGGATAACGCAAGTTAGGTCTGGGATAGGTCTGGGATTTGGCCTCATCAGGCTCATACTTTCGCGTTTTTCACATACATGTTGAACAGATCCTGGGTTTTTTCTGGTTCGGATCACGTAGTAGTGTGGTACCACACTGAAACAGTCCACTAAACCTGGTTTCGATCAATGTTTTAGTCGATAACGCAAGTTAGGTCTGGGTTAGGTCTGGGATTTGCCCTCATCAGGCTCGTACTTTCGCACACTTCACATACTCGTTGAACAGATCCTGGATTTTTTTCTGGTTTGGATCACGTAGTAATGTGGTACCACACTGAAACTGTCGATTGAACCTGGTTTCGATCAATATTATTGAGGATAACGCATGTTAGGTCTAGGTTAGGCCTGGGATTTTCACTCATCAGGGTCATACTTTCGCATATTTCTCATACTTCATGGCTATGTACTGGGCTATATCTGGATTGGATCACGTAGTAATGTGGTACCACACTGAAGCGGTCCATAAAACCTGGTTTCGATCAATATTTTAGTGGATAACGCAAGTTAGGTCTGGGATAGGCCTGGGATTTGCCCTCATCAGGCTCATACTTTCGCGTTTTTCACATACATGCTGAACAGATCCTGGGTTTTTTCTGGTTCGGATCACGCAGTAATGTGGTACCACACCGAAACATTCAATTAAACCTGGTCTGGATAAATATTTTAGAGGGTATCGCATGTTAGGTCTAGGTTAGGCCTGGGATTTGCCCTAATCAGGGTGATCCTTCCGCAGTTTTAACATACATGTTGACCTGATCGAGGGTTTTTTCTACTTTGGATCACGTACTAAAGTGGTAACACACTGAAACAGTCAAGTAAACCTGGTTTCGATCAATATTTTAGAGGATAACATATGTTAGGTCTGGGTTAGGTCTAGGATTTGCCCTCATCAGGCTCATTCGTTCGCATATTTCTCATACTTGATGGCTAGATCCTGGGCTATTTCTGGATTGTATCACGTAGTAATGTGGTACCACGCTGAAACAGTCAATTAAACCTGGGTTCGATCAATATTTTAGAGGATAACGCAAGTTAGGTCTGGGATAGGTCTGGGATCTGCCGTCATCAGACTCATACTTTCGCACACTTCACATACTCGTTGAACAGATCCTGGGTCATTTTCTGGTTTGGATCACATAGTAATGTGGTACCACACTGAAACAGTCGATTAAACCAGGTTTCGATCAATATTTTTGAGGATAACGCATGTTAGGTCTAGGTTAGGCCTGGGATTTTCACTCATCAGACTCATAGCTTCGCATTCTTCACATACTTGTTGAACGGATCCTGGGTTTTTTCTGGTTTGGATCACGTAGTAATGTGGTACCACACTGAAACATTCAATTAAACCTGGTCATGATAAATATTTTAGAGGATAACGTATGTTAGGTCTGGGTTACGTCTAGGATTTGCCCTCATCAGGCTCATACATTCGCATATTTCTCATACTTCATGGCTAGATCCTGGGCTATTTCTGGATTGTATCACGTAGTAATGTGGTACCACGCTGAAACAGTCAATTAAACCTGGTTTCGATCAATATTTTAGAGGATAACGCAAGTTAGGTCTGAGATAGGTCTGGGATTCGCCCTCATCAGGCTCATACTTTCGCGTTTTTCACATACTTCATGGCTAGATCCTGGGCTATTTCTGGATTGGATCACGTAGTAATGTGGTACCACACTGAAACAGTCAATTAAACCTGGTTTCGATCAATATTTTAGAGGATAACGGAAGTTAGGTCTGGGATAGGTCTGGGATTTGCCCTCATCAGGCTCATACTTTCGCGTTTTTCACATACTTGTTGAACAGATCCTGGGTTTTTTCTGGTTTGGATCACGTAGAAGTGTGGTACCACACTGAAACAGTCCATTAAACCTGGTTTCGATCAATATTTTAGAGGATATCGCAAGTTAGGTATAGGTTAGGCATGGGATTTGCACTCATCAGGGTCATACTTTCGCAGTTTTAACATACATGTTGACCTGATCGAGGGTTTTTTCTGCTTTGGATCACGTAGTAAAGTGGTACCACAAATAAAACAGTCAATTAAACCTGGTTTCTATCAATATTTTAGAGGATAACGCATGTTAGGTCTGGGTTAGGTCTAGGATTTGCCCTCATGAGGCTCATACTTTCGCATTCTTCACATACTTGTTGAACAGATCCTGGGCTTTTTCTGCTTTGGATCACGTAGTAAAGTGGTACCACACTAAAACAGTCAATTAAACCTGGTTTCGATCAATATTTTAGAGGATAACGCAAGTTAGGTCCGGGATAGATCAAAGATTTGCCCTCATCAGAATCATACTTTCGCACACTTCACATTCTCGTTGAACAGATCCTGGATTTTTTTCTGGTTTGGATCACGTAGTAATGTGGTACCACACTGAAACTGTCGATTAAACCTGGTTTCGATCAATATTATTGACGATAACGCATGTTAGGTCTAGGTTAGGCCTGGGATTTTCACTCATCAGACTCATACTTTCGCATTCTTCACATACTTGTTGAACGGATCCTGCGTTTTTTCTGGTTCGGATCACGTAGTAGTGTGGTACCACACTAAAACAGTCAATTAAACCTGGTTTCGATCAATATTTTAGAGGATAACGCAAGTTAGGTCCGGGATAGGTCAGAGATTTGCCCTCATCAGACTCATACTTTCGCACACTTCACATACTCGTTGAACAGATCCTGGATTTTTTTCTGGTTTGGATCACGTAGTAATGTGGTACCACACTGAAACTGTCGATTAAACCTGGTTTCGAACAATATTATTGAGGATAGCGCATGTTAGGTCTAGGTTAGGCCTGGGATTTTCACTCATCAGTGTCATACTTTCGCATATTTCTCATACTTCATGGCTATGTCCTGGGCTATATCTGGATTGGATCACGTAGTAATGTGGTACCACACAGAAGCGGTCCATTAAACCTGGTTTCGATCAATATTTTAGAGGATAACGCAAGTTAGGTCTGAGATAGGTCTGGGATTCGCCCTACTCAGGCTCATACTTTCGCATATTTCTCATACTTCATGGCTAGATCCTGGGCTATTTCTGGATTGTATCACGTAGTAATGTGGTACCACGCTGAAACAGTCAATTAAACCTGGTTTCGATCAATATTTTAGAGGATAACGCATGTTAGGTCTGGGTTAGGTCTAGGATTTGCTCTCATCAGGCTCATACTTTCGCATTCTTCACATACTTGTTGAACGGATCCTGGGTTTTTTCTGGTTTGGTTCACGTAGTAATGTGGTACCACACTGAAACATTCCACAAACCTGGGCTTGAAAAATATTTTAGATGACAACGCAAGTTAGGTCTGGGATAAGTCTGGGATTTGCCCTCATCAGGATCATACTTTCGCATATTTCTCATACTTCATGGATAGATCGTGGGCTGTTTTTGGATTGGATCACGTAGTAATGTGGTAACACACTGAAACAGTCAATTAAACCTGGTTTCGATCAATATTTCAGAGGATAACGCAAGTTAGGTCTGGGATAGGTCTGGGATTTGCCCTCATCAGGATCATACTTTCGCATATTTCTCATACTTCATGGATAGATCGTGGGCTATTTCTGGATTGGATCACGTAGTAAAGTGGTACCACACTGAAACAGTCGATTAAACCTGGTTGCGATCAATATTTTAGAGGATAACGCAAGTTAGGTCTGGGATAGGTCTGGGATTTGCCCTCATCAGACTCATACTTTCCCACACTTCACATACTCGTTGAACAGATCCTGGGTTATTTTCTGGTTTGGATCACATAGTAATGTGGTACCACACTGAAACAGTCGATTAAACCAGGTTTCGATCAATATTTTTGAGGATAACGCATGTTAGGTCTAGGTTAGGCCTGGGATTTTCACTGATCAGGCTCATACTTTCGCATTCTTCACATACTTGTTGAACGGATCCTGTGTTTTTTCTGGTTCGGATCACGTAGTAGTGTGGTACCACACTGAAACAGTCCATTAAACCTGGTTTCGATCAATATTTTAGAGGACAACGCAAGTTAGGTCTGGGATAGGTCTGGGATTTGCCCTCAACAGACTCATACTTTCCCACACTTCACATACTCGTTAAACAGATCCTGGGTTATTTTCTGGTTTGGATCACATAGTAATGTGGTACCACACTGAAACAGTCAACTAAACCTGGTTTCGATCAATATTTTAGAGGATAACGCAAGGTAGGTCTGAGATAGGTCTGGGATTCGCCCTTATCAAGCTCATACTGGTTTCGATCAATATTTTAGAGGACAACGCAAGTTAGGTCTGGGATAGGTCTGGGATTTGTCCTCATCAGGGTCATACTTTCGCATATATCTTATGCTTCATGGCTAGATCCGGGGCTATTTCTGGATTGGATCACGTAGTAATGTGGTACAACACTGAAACAGTCAATTAAACCTGGTTTCGATGAATATTTTAGAGGTTAACGGAAGTTAGGTCTGGGATAGGTCTGGGATTTGCCCTCATCAGGCTCATACTTTCGCGTTTTTCACATACTTGTTGAACAGATCCTGGGTTTTTTCTGGTTTGGATCACGTAGTAGTGTGGTACCACACTGAAACAGTCCATTAAACCTGGTTTCGATCAATATTTTAGAGGATATCGCGTGTTAGGTCTGGGTTAGGTCTAGGATTTGCCCCCATCAGGCTCATACTTTCGCGTTTTTCACATACTTCATGGCTAGACCCTGGCTATTTCTGGATTGGATCACGTAGTAATGTGGTACCACACTGAAACAGTCAATTAAACCTGGTTTCGATCAATATTTTAGAGGATAACGGAAGTTAGGTCTGGGATAGGTCTGGGATTTGCCCTCATCAGGCTCATACTTTCGCGTTTTTCACATACTTGTTGAACAGATCCTGGGTTTTTTCTGGTTTGGATCACGTAGAAGTGTGGTACCACACTGAAACAGTCCATTAAACCTGGTTTCGATCAATATTTTAGAGGATATCGCAAGTTAGGTATAGGTTAGGCATGGGATTTGCACTCATCAGGGTCATACTTTCGCAGTTTTAACATACATGTTGACCTGATCGAGGGTTTTTTCTGCTTTGGATCACGTAGTAAAGTGGTACCACAAATAAAACAGTCAATTAAACCTGGTTTCTATCAATATTTTAGAGGATAACGCATGTTAGGTCTGGGTTAGGTCTAGGATTTGCCCTCATGAGGCTCATACTTTCGCATTCTTCACATACTTGTTGAACAGATCCTGGGCTTTTTCTGCTTTGGATCACGTAGTAAAGTGGTACCACACTAAAACAGTCAATTAAACCTGGTTTCGATCAATATTTTAGAGGATAACGCAAGTTAGGTCCGGGATAGATCAGAGATTTGCCCTCATCAGAATCATACTTTCGCACACTTCACATACTCGTTGAACAGATCCTGGATTTTTTTCTGTTTTGGATCACGTAGTAATGTGGTACCACACTGAAACTGTCGATTAAACCTGGTTTCGATCAATATTATTGACGATAACGCATGTTAGGTCTAGGTTAGGCCTGGGATTTTCACTCATCAGACTCATACTTTCGCATTCTTCACATACTTGTTGAACGGATCCTGCGTTTTTTCTGGTTCGGATCACGTAGTAGTGTGGTACCACACTAAAACAGTCAATTAAACCTGGTTTCGATCAATATTTTAGAGGATAACGCAAGTTAGGTCCGGGATAGGTCAGAGATTTGCCCTCATCAGACTCATACTTTCGCACACTTCACATACTCGTTGAACAGATCCTGGATTTTTTTCTGGTTTGGATCACGTAGTAATGTGGTACCACACTGAAACTGTCGATTAAACCTGGTTTCGATCAATATTATTGAGGATAGCGCATGTTAGGTCTAGGTTAGGCCTGGGATTTTCACTCATCAGGGTCATACTTTCGCATATTTCTCATACTTCATGGCTGTGTCCTGGCCTATATCTGGATTGGATCACGTAGTAATGTGGTACCACACTGAAGCGGTCCATTAAACCTGGTTTCGATCAATATTTTAGAGGATAACGCAAGTTAGGTCTGAGATAGGTCTGGGATTCGCCCTACTCAGGCTCATACTTTCGCATATTTCTCATACTTCATGGCTAGATCCTGGGCTATTTCTGGATTGGATCACGTAGTAATGTGGTACCACACCGAACCAGTCAATTAAACCTGGTTTCGATCAATATTTTAGAGGATAACGCAAGTCATGTCTGGTACCGGGGGATGGGCGCGAAAGCGCAGGCACGGGGAGGATACCGGAAGAATGCTTCGAGCGATTCCCGGTATCCTCCCAAAGCGTGCCGAAGGGTCACCGTGGGGTTTTTAGTGGGTAGGTCCCGCGCCTGTCGTTGTACGGGCGCGGGGAATCCCACACACCCCTCCCACCTCTCCCCAAGGAGGTGGGAGGGAGTCTTTCGAAGATTTTCCCCACGACAAAAAAAAAAAAAAAAAAAAAAGTCATGTCTGGTATAGGTCTGGGATTTGCTCTCATCAGGCTCATTCTTTCGCATATTTCTCAAACTTGATGGCTAGATCCAGGGCTTTTTCTGGATTGCATCACGTAGTAATGAAGTACGACACTGAAACAGTCAATTAAACCTGGTTTCCATCAATATTTTAGAGGACAACGCATGTTAGGTATAGGTTAGGCCTGGGATTTGCCCTCATCAGGGTCATACTTTCGCAGTTTTAACATACATGTTGACCTGATCGAGGGTTTTTTCTGCTTTGGATCACGTAGTAAAGTGGTACCACACTGAAACACTCGATTAAACCTGGTTTCGATCAATAATTTAGAGGATAACGCAAGTTGGGTCTGGGATAGGTCTGGGATTTGCCCTCATCAGACTCATACTTTCGCACACTTCACATACTCGTTGAACAGATCCTGGGTTATTTTGTGGTTTGGATCGCATAGTAATGTGGTACCACACTGAAACAGTCGATTAAACCAGGTTTCGATCAATATTTTTGAGGATAACGCATGTTAGGTCTGGTACAGGTCTGGGATTTGCTCTCATCAGGCTCATACTTTCGCATATTTCTCATACTTCATGGATAGATCGTGGTCTATTTCTGGATTGGATCACGTAGTAATGTGGTACCACACCGAAACAGTCAATTAAACCTGGTTTCGATCAATATTTTAGAGGATAACGCAAGTTATGTCTGGTATAGGTCTGGGATTTGCCCTCATCAGGCTCATTCTTCCGCATATTTCTCATACTTGATGGCTAGATCCAGGGCTATTTCTGGATTGGATCACGTAGTAATGTGGTACCACACTGAAGCGGTCAATTAAACCTGGTTTCGATCAATATTTTAGAGGATAACGCAAGTTAGGTCTGGGATAGGTCTGGGATTTGCCCTCATCAGGCTCATACTTTCGCGTTTTTCACATACATGTTGAACAGATCCTGGGTTTTTTCTGGTTCGGATCACGTAGTAGTGTGGTACCACACTGAAACAGTCCATTAAACCTGGTTTCGATCAATATGATAGAGGATAACGCATGTTAGGTCTGGGTTAGGTCTAGGATTTGCCCTCATCAGGCTCATTCTTTCGCATATTTCTCATACTTGATGGTTAGATCCGGGGCTTTTTCTGGATTGCATCACGTAGTAATGAAGTACGACACTGAAACAGTCAATTAAACCTGGTTTCCATCAATATTTTAGAGGACAACGCATGTTAGGTATAGGTTAGGCCTGGGATTTGCCCTCATCAGGGTCATACTTTCGCAGTTTTAACATACATGTTGACCTGAACGAGGGTTTTTTCTGCTTTGCATCACGTAGTAAAGTGGTACCACGCTGAAACAGTCAATTAAACCTGGTTTCCATGAATATTACAGAGGACAACGCATGTTAGGTATAGGTTAGCCCTGGGATTTGCCCTCATCAGGGTCATACTTTCGCAGTTTTAAATACATGTTGACCTGATCGAGGGCTTTTTCTACTTTGGATCACGTATTAAAGTGGTAACACACTGAAACAGTCAATTAAACCTGGTTTCGATCAATATTTTATAGGATAACGCAAGTTAGGTCTGGTATAGGTCTGGGATTTGCCCTCATCACGCTCATACTTTCGCGTTTTTCACATACTTGTTGAACTGATCCTGGGTTTTTTCTGGTTTGGATCACGTAGTAATGTGGTACCACACTGAAGCAGTCGATTAAACCTGGTTTCGATCAATATTTTACAGGATAACGCAAGTTAGGTCTGGGTTTGGTCTGGGATTTGCCCTCATCAGACTCATACTTTCGCACACTTCACATACTCGTTGGACAGATCCTGGGTTATTTTCTGGTTTGGATCACATAGTAAGGTGGTACCACACTGAAACAGTCGATTAAACCTGGTTTCGATCAATATTTTTGAGAATAACGCATGTTAGGTCTAGGTTAGGCCTGGGATTTTCACTCATCAGACTCATACTTTCGCATATTTCTCATACTCCATGGATAGATCGTGGGCTATTTCTGGATTGGATCACGTAGTAATGTGGTACCACACCGAAACTGTCAATTAAACCTGGTTTAGATCAATATTTTAGAGGATAACGCAAGTTATGTCTGGTATAGGTCTGGGATTTGCTCTCATCAGGCTCATTCTTTCGCATATTTCTCATACTTCATGGCTAGATCCTGGGCTATTTTTGGATTGTATCACGTAGTAATGTGGTACCACACTGAAGCGGTCAACTAAACATGGTTTCGATCAATATTTTATAGGATAACGCAAGTTATGTCTGGTACAGGTCTGGGATTTGCTCTCATCAGGCTCATTCTTTCGCGTATTTCTCATACTTGATGGCTAGATCCAGGGCTTTTTCTGGATTGCATCACGTAGTAATGAAGTACGACACTGAAACAGTCAATTAAACCTGGTTTCCATGAATATTACAGAGGACAACGCATGTTAGGTATAGGTTAGCCCTGGGATTTGCCCTCATCAGGGTCATACTTTCACGTTTTTCACATACTTGTTGAACAGATCCTGGGTTTTTTCTGGTTTGGGTCACGTAGTAATGTGGTACCACACTGAAACAGTCGATTAAACCAGGTTTCGATCAATATTTTTGAGGATAACGCATGTTAGGTCTAGGTTAGGCCTGGGATTTTCACTCATCAGACTCATACTTTCGCATTCTTCACATACTTGTTGAACGGATCCTGGGTTTTTTGTGGTTTGGATCACGTAGTAATGTGGTACAACACTGAAACATTCAATTAAACCTGGTCTTGATAAATATTTTAGAGGATGACGCATGTTAGGTCTGGGTTACGTCTAGGATTTGCCCCCATCAGGCTCATACTTTCGCATATTTCTCATACTTCATGGCTGGATCCTGGGCTATTTCTGGATTGGATCACCTAGTAATGTGGTACCACACTGAAACAGTCAATTAAACCTGGTTTTGATCAATATTTTAGAGGATAACGCAAGTTTGGTCTGGGATAGGTCCGGGATTTGCCCTCATCAGGGTCATGCTTTCGCAGTTTTAACATACATGTTGACCTGATCGAGGGTTTTTTCTGCTTTGCATCACGTAGTAAAGTGGTACCACACTGAAGCAGTCCATTAAACTTGGTTTGGATGAATATTTTAGAGGATAACGCAAGTTTGGTCTAGGTTAGGCCTGGGATTTTCACTCATCAGACTCATACTTTCGCATTCTTCACATACTTGTCAAACGGATCCTGGGTTTTTTCTGGTTTGGATCACGTAGTAATGTGGGACCACACTGAAACAGTAAATTAAACCTGGTTTCGATCAATATTTTAGAGAATAATTCATGTTAGGTCTAGGTTAGGTCTGGGATTTGCTCTCATCAGGCTCATTCTTTCGCATATTTCTCATACTTGATGGCTAGATACGGGGCTTTTTCTGGATTGCAGCACGTAGTAATGAAGTACAACACTGAAACAGTCAATTAAACCTGGTTTCCATCAATATTTTACAGGACAAAGCATGTTAGGTCTAGGTTAGGCCTGGGATTTGCCCTCATCAGGGTTATACTTTCGCAGTTTTAACATACATGTTGACCTGATCGAGGGTTTTTTCTGCTTTGAATCACGTAGTAAAGTGGTACCACACTGAAGCAGTCCATTAAACCTGTTTTGGATCAATATTTTAGAGGATAACGCATGTTAGGTTTGGGTTAGGTCTAGGACATGCCCTCATCAGGCTCATACTTTCGCATATTTCTCATACTTCATGGCTAGATCCTGGGCTGTTTCTGGATTGTATCACGTAGTAATGTGGTACCACGCTGAAACAGTCAATTAAACCTGGTTTCGATCAATATTTTAGAGGATAACGCAAGTTAGGTCTGGGATAGGTCTGGGATTTGCCCTCATCACGCTCATACTTTCGCGTTTTTCACATACTTGTTGAACGGGTCTTGGGTTTTTTCTGGTGTGGATCACGTAGTAATGTGTTACCACACTGAAACATTCAATTAAACCTGGTCTTGATAAATATTTTATTGGATAACGCATATTTGGTCTGGGATAGGTCTAGGATTTGCCCTCATCAGGCTCATACTTTCGCATATTTCTCATACTTCATGGCTGGATCCTGGGCTATTTCTGGATTGGATCACGTAGTAATGTGGTACCACACCGAAACAGTCAATTAAACCTGGTTTCGATCAATATTTTAGAGGATAACGCAAGTTATGTCTGGTACAGGTCTGGGATTTGCTCTCATCAGGCTCATTCTTTCGCATATTTCACATACTTCATGGCTAGATCCTGGGCTGTTTCTGGATTGTATCACGTAGTAATGTGGTACCACGCTGAAACAGTCAATTAAACCTGGTTTCGATCAATATTTTAGAGGATAACGCAAGTTAGGTCTGGGATAGGTCTGGGATTCGCCCTTATCAGGCTCATACTTTCGCGTTTTTCACATACTTGTTGAACGGGTCTTGGGTTTTTTCTGGTGTGGATCACGTAGTAATGTGTTACCACACTGAAACATTCAATTAAACCTGGTCTTGATAAATATTTTATGGGATAACACATATTTGGTCTGGGTTAGGTCTAGGATTTGCCCTCATCAGGCTCATACTTTCGCATATTTCTCATACTTCATGGCTGGATCCTGGGCTATTTCTGGATTGGATCACGTAGTAATGTGGTACCACACTGAAACAGTCAATAAAACCTGGTTTCGATCAATATTTTAGAGAATAATTCATGTTATGTCTAGGTTAGGTCTGGGATTTGCTCTCATCAGGCTCATTCTTTCGCATATTTCTCATACTTGATGGCTAGATCCGGGGCTTTTTCTGGATTGCATCACGTAGTAATGAAGTACAACACTGAAACAGTCAATTAAACCTGATTTCTATCAATATTTCAGAGGGCAAAGCATGTCAGGTCTAGGTTAGGCCTGGGATTTGCCCTCATCAGGGTCATACTTTCGCAGTTTTAACATACATGTTGACCTGATCGTGGGTTTTTTCTGCTTTGAATCACGTAGTAAAGTGGTACCACACTGAAGCAGTCCATTAATCATGGTTTGGATGAATATTTTAGAGGATAACGCATGTTAGGTTTGGGTTAGGTCTAGGATATGCCCTCATCAGGCTCATACGTTCGCGTTCTTCACATACTTGTTGAACTGATCCTGGGTTTTTTCTGGTTCGGATCACGTAGTAGTGTGGTACCACACTGAAACAGTCCATTAAACCTGGTTTCGATCAATATTTTAGAGAATAACGCAAGTTAGGTCTGGGTTAGGTCTGGGATTTGCCCTCATCAGGCTCATTCTTTCGCATATTTCTCATACTTGATGGCTAGATCCGGGGCTATTTCTGGATTGGATCACGTAGTAAGGTGGTACCACACTGAAACATTCAATGAAACCTGGTCTGGATAAATATTTTAGAGGATAACGCATCTTAGGTCTGGGTTAGGCCTGGGATTTGCCCTCATCAGGGTCATACTTTCGCAGTTTTAACATGCATGTTGACCTGATCGAGGGTTCTTTCTGTTTTGGATACGCAGTAATGCGGTACCATAACTAAAACAGTCAATTAAACCTGGTTTCGATCATTATTTTAGAGGATAACGCAAGTTAGGTCTGGGATAGGTCTGGGATTAGCCCTCATCAGACTCATACTTTCGCATATTTCTCATACTTGATGGCTAGATCCGGGGCTTTTTCTGGATTGCATCACGTAGTAATGAAGTACGACACTGAAACAGTCAATCAAACCTGGTTTCCATCAATATTTTAGAGGACAACGCATGTTAGGTATAGGTTAGGCCTGGGAATTGCCCTCATCAGGGTCATACTTTCGCAGTTTCAACATACATGTCGACCTGGTCGTGGGTTTTTTCTGCTTTGCATCACGTAGTAAAGTGGTACCACACTGAAGCAGTCCATTAAACCTGGTTTGGATCAATATTTTACAGGATAACGCATGTTAGGTTTGGGTTAGGTCTAGGATATGCCCTCATCAGGCTCATACTTTCGCATATTTCTCATACTTCATGGCTAGATCCTGGGCTGTTTCTGGATTGTATCACGTAGTAATGTGGTACCACGCTGAAACAGTCAATTAAACCTGGTTTCGATCAATATTTTAGAGGATAACGCAAGTTAGGTCTGGGATAGTTCTGGGATTCGCCCTCATGAGGCTCACATACTTTCGCGTAATTTACATACTTGTTGAACTGATCCTGGGTTTTTTCTGGTTTGGATCACGTAGCAATGTGGTACCACACTGAAAGAGTCGATTAAACCTGGTTTCGATCAATATTTTAGAGGATAACGCATGTTAGGTCTAGGTTAGGCCTGGGATTTTCACTCATCAGACTCATACTTTCGCATTCTTCACATACTTGTTGAACGGATCCTGGGCTTTTTCCGGTTTGGATCACGTAGTAATGTGGTACCACACTGAAACATTCAATTAAACCTGGTCTTGACAAATATTTTAGAGGATAACGCATGTTAGGTTTGGGTTAGGTCTAGGATTTGCCCTCATCAGGCTCATACTTTCGCATATTTCTCATACTTCATGGCTAGATCCTGGGCTTTTTCTGGATTGCATCACGTAGTAATGAAGTACAACATTGAAACAGTCAATTTAACCTGGTTTCCATCAATATCTGAGAGGACAACGCAAGTAAGGTCTGGGATAGGTCTGGGATTTGCCCTCATCAGGCTCACATTTTCGCGTTTTTCACATACTTGTTGAACAGATCCTGGGTTTTTTCAGGTTTGGGTCACGTAGTAGTGTCGTGCCACAATGAAACAGTCGATTAAACCTGGATTCGATCAATATTTTTGGGGATAACGCATGTTAGGTCTTGGTTAGGCCGGGGATTTTCACTCATCAGACTCATACTTTCGCATTCTTCACATACTTGTTGAACGGATCCAGGGATTTTACTGGTTTGGATCACGTAGTAATGTGGTGCAACACTGAAACATTCAATTAAACCTGGTTTCGATCAATATTTTTGGGGATAACGGATGTTAGGTCTAGGTTAGGCCGTGGATTTTCACTCATCAGACTCATACTTTCGCATTCTTCACATACTTGTTGAACGGCTCCTGTGTTTTTTCTGGTTTGGTTCACGTAGTAATGTGGTACCACACTGAAACATTCAATTAAACCTGGTCTTGATAAATATTTTAGAGGATAACGCATGTTAGGTTTGGGTTAGGTCTAGGATTTGCCCTCATCAGGCTCATACTTTCGCATATTTCTCACACTTCATGGCTAGATCCTGGGCTTTTTCTGGATTGCATCACGTAGTAATGAAGTACAACACTGAAACAGTCAATTTAACCTGGTTTCCATCAATATCTGAGAGGACAACGCAAGTTAGGTCTGGGATAGGTCTGGGATTTGCCCTCATCAGGCTCATACTTCCGCGTTTTTCACATACTTGTTGAACAGATCCTGGGTTTTTTCAGGTTTGGGTCACGTAGTAGTGTGGTACCACACTGAAACAGTCGATTAAACCTGGTTTCGATCAATATTTTTGAGGACAACGCATGTTAGGTCTAGGTTAGGCCGGGGATTTTCGCTCATCAGACTCATACTTTCGCATTCTTCACATACTTGTTGAACGGATCCTGGCTTTTTACTGGTTTGGATCACGTAGTAATGTGGTACAACACTGAAACATTCAATTAAACCTGGTCTTGATAAATATTTTAGAGGATGACGCATGTTAGGTCTGGGTTAGGTCTAGGATTTGCCCCCATCAGGCTCATGCTTTCGCATATTTCTCATACTTCATGGCTGGATCCTGGGCTATTTCTGGATTGGATCACCTAGTAATGTGGTACCACACTGAAACAGTCAATTAAACCTGGTTTTGATTAATATTTTAGAGAATAATTCATGTTAGGTCTAGGTAAGGTCTGGGATTTGCTCTCATCAGGCTCATTCTTTCGCATATTTCTCATACTTGATGGATAGATCCTGGCCTTTTTCTGGATTTCATCAGGTAGTAATGAAGTACCACACTGAAACATTCAATTAAACCTGGTCTTGATAAATATTATAGAGGATAATGCATGTTAGGTCTGCGATAGGTCTGGGATTTGCCCTCATCAGACTCATACTTTCGCACACTTCACATACTCGTTGAACAGATCCTGGGTTATTTTCTGGTTTGGATCACATAGTAATGTGGTACCACACTGAAACAGACGATTAAACCAGGTTTCGATCAATATTTTCGAGGATAACGCATGTTAGGTCTAGGTTAGGCCGGGGATTACCACTCATCACACTCATACTTTCACATTCTTCACATACTTCTTGAACGGATCCTGGGTTTTTACTGGTTTGGATCACGTAGTCATGAAGTGCAACACTGAAACAGTCAATTAAACCTGGTTTCCATCAATATTTTAGAGGACAGCGCATGTTAGGTCTAGGTTAGGCCTGGGATTTGCCCACATCAGGGTCATACTTTCGCAGTTTTAACACACATGTTGACCTGATCGAGGGTTTTTTCTGCTTTGAATCACTTAGTAAAGTGGTACCACACTGAAGCAGTCCATTAAACCTGGTTTGGATCAATATTTTAGAGGATAACGCATGTTATGTTTGGATTAGGTCTAGGATGTGCCCTCATCAGGCTCATACTTTCGCATATTTCACATACTTCATGGCTAGATCCTGGGCTGTTTCTGGATTGTATCACGTAGTAATGTGGTACCACGCTGAAACAGTCAATTAAACCTGGTTTCGATCAATATTTTAGAGGATAACGCAAGTTAGGTCTGGGATAGGTCTGGGATTCGCCCTTATCAGGCTCATACTTTCGCGTTTTTCACATACTTGTTGAACGGGTCTTGGGGTTTTTCTGGTGTGGATCACGTAGTAATGTGTTACCACACTGAAACAATCAATTAAACCTGGTCTTGATAAATATTTTATAGGATAACGCATATTTGGTCTGGGTTAGGTCTAGGATTTGCCCTCATCAGTCTCATACTTTCGCATATTTCTCATACTTGATGGCTAGATCCTGGGCTTTTTCTGGATTGCATCACGTAGTAATGAAGTACAACACTGAAACAGTCAATTAAACCTGGTTTCTATCAATATTTCAGAGGACAAAGCATGTCAGGTCTAGGTTTGGCCTGCGATTTGCCCTCATAAGGGCCATACTTTCGCAGTTTTAACATACATGTTGACCTGATCGAGGGTTTTTTCTGCTTTGAATCACGTAGTAAAGTGGTACCACACTGAAGCAGTCCATTAAACTTGGTTTGGATGAATATTTTAGAGGATAACGCATGTTAGGTTTGGGTTAGGTCTAGGATATGCCCTCATCAGGCTCATACTTTCGCATATTTCTCATACTTCATGGCTAGATCCTGGGCTGTTTCTGGATTGTATCACATGGTAATGTGGTACCACGCTGAAACAGTAAATTAAACCTGGTTTCGATCAATATTTTAGAGGATAACGCAAGTTAGGTCTGGGAGAGGTCTGGGATTCGCCCTCATGAGGCTCACATACTTTCGCGTAATTTACATACTTGTTGAACTGATCCTGGGTTTTTTCTGGTTTGGATCACGTAGCAATGTGGTACCTCACTGAAAGAGTCGATTAAACCTGGTTTCGATCAATATTTTAGAGGATAACGCAAGTTAGGTCTGGGATAGGTCTGGGATTTGCCCTCATCAGGCTCATACTTTCACGTTTTTCACATACTTGTTGAACAGATCCTGGGTTTTTTCTGGTTTGGGTCTCGTAGTAATGTGGTACCACACTGAAACAGTCGATTAAACCAGGTTTCGATCAATATTTTTGAGGATAACGCATGTTAGGTCTCGGTTAGGCCTGGGATTTTCACTCATCAGACTCATACTTTCGCATTCTTCACATACTTGTTGACCTGATCGAGGGTTTTTTCTGTTTCGAATCACGTAGTAAAGTGGTACCACACTGAAACTGTCCATTAAACCTGGTTTCGATCAATATTTTAGAGGATAACGCAAGTTATGTCTGGTACAGGTCTGGGATTTGCTCTCATCAGGCTCATTCTTTCGCATATTTCACATACTTCATGGCTAGATCCTGGGCTGTTTCTGGATTGTATCACGTAGTAATGTGGTACCACGCTGAAACAGTCAATTAAACCTGATTTCTATCAATATTTCAGAGGACAAAGCATGTCAGGTCTAGGTTAGGCCTGGGATTTGCCCTCATCAGGGTCGAACTTTCGCAGTTTTAACATACATGTTGACCTGATCGTGGGTTTTTTCTGCTTTGAATCACGTAGTAAAGTGGTACCACACTGAAGCAGTCCATTAATCTTGGTTTGGATGAATATTTTAGAGGATAACGCATGTTAGGTTTGGGTTAGGTCTAGGATATGCCCTCATCAGGCTCATACTTTCGCGTTCTTCACATACTTGTTGAACTGATCCTGGGTTTTTTCTGGTTCGGATCACGTAGTAGTGTGGTACCACACTGAAACAGTTCATTAAACCTGGTTTCGATCAATATTTTAGAGAATAACGCAAGTTAGGTCTGGGTTAGGTCTGGGATTTGCCCTCATCAGGCTCATTCTTTCGCATATTTCTCATACTTGATGGCTAGATCCGGGGCTATTTCTGGATTGGATCACGTAGTAAGGTGGTACCACACTGAAACATTCAATGAAACCTGCTCTGGATAAATATTTTAGAGGATAACGCATCTTAGGTCTGGGTTAGGCCTGGGATTTGCCCTCATCAGGGTCATACTTTCGCAGTTTTAACATGCATGTTGACCTGATCGAGGGTTTTTTCTGCTTTGGATACGCAGTAATGCGGTACCATAACTAAAACAGTCAATTAAACCTGGTTTCGATCATTATTTTAGAGGATAACGCAAGTTAGGTCTGGGATAGGTCTGGGATTAGCCCTCATCAGACTCATACTTTCGCATATTTCTCATACTTGATGGCTAGATCCGGGGCTTTTTCTGGATTGCATCACGTAGTAATGAAGTACGACACTGAAACAGTCAATCAAACCTGGTTTCCATCAATATTTTAGAGGACAACGCATGTTAGGTATAGGTTAGGCCTGGGAATTGCCCTCATCAGGGTCATACTTTCGCAGTTTCAACATACATGTCGACCTGATCGTGGGTTTTTTCTGCTTTGCATCACGTAGTAAAGTGGTACCACACTGAAGCAGTCCATTAAACCTGGTTTGGATCAATATTTTAGAGGATAACGCATGTTAGGTTTGGGTTAGGTCTAGGATATGCCCTCATCAGGCTCATACTTTCGCATATTTCTCATACTTCATGGCTAGATCCTGGGCTGTTTCTGGATTGTATCACGTAGTAATGTGGTACCACGCTGAAACAGTCAATTAAACCTGGTTTCGATCAATATTTTAGAGGATAACGCAAGTTAGGTCTGGGATAGGTCTGGGATTCGCCCTTATCAGGCTCATACTTTCGCGTTTTTCACATACTTGTTGAACGGGTCTTGGGTTTTTTCTGGTGTGGATCACGTAGTAATGTGTTACCACACTGAAACAATCAATTAAACCTGGTCTTGATAAATATTTTATAGGATAACGCATATTTGGTCGGGGTTAGGTCTAGGATTTGCCCTCATCAGTCTCATACTTTCGCATATTTCTCATACTTGATGGCTAGATCCTGGGCTTTTTCTGGATTGCATCACGTAGTAATGAAGTACAACACTGAAACAGTCAATTAAACCTGGTTTCTATCAATATTTCAGAGGACAAAGCATGTCAGGTCTAGGTTTGGCCTGGGATTTGCCCTCATAAGGGTCATACTTGCGCAGTTTTAACATACATGTTGACATGATCGAGGGTTTTTTCTGCTTTGAATCACGTAGTAAAGTGGTACCACACTGAAGCAGTCCATTAAACTTGGTTTGGATGAATATTTTAGAGGATAACGCATGTCAGGTTTGGGTTAGGTCTAGGATATGCCCTCATCAGGCTCATACTTTCGCATATTTCTCATACTTCATGGCTAGATCCTGGGCTGTTTCTGGATTGTATCACGTAGTAATGTGGTACCACGCTGAAACAGTAAATTAAACCTGGTTTCGATCAATATTTAAGAGGATAACGCAAGTTAGGTCTGGGATAGGTCTGGGATTTGCCCTCATCAGGCTCATACTCTCACGTTTTTCACATACTTGTTGAACAGATCCTGGGTTTTTTCTGGTTTGGGTCACGTAGTAATGTGGTACCACACTGAAACAGTCGATTAAACCAGGTTTCGATCAATATTTTTGAGGATAACGCATGTTAGGTCTAGGTTAGGCCTGGGATTTTCACTCATCAGACTCATACTTTCGCATTCTTCACATACTTCTTGAACGGATCCTGGGCTTTTTCCGGTTTGGATCACGTAGTAATGTGGTACCACACTGAAACAGTCAATTAAACCTGGTTTCGATCAATATTTTACAGAATAATTCATGTTAGGTCTAGGTTAGGTCTGGGATTTGCTCTCATCAGGCTTATTCATTCGCATATTTCTCATACTTGATGGCTAGATCCTGGGCTTTTTCTGGATTGCATCACGTAGTAATGAAGTACAACACTGAAACAGTCAATTAAACCTGGTTTCCATCAATATTTTAGAGGACAAAGCATGTTAGGTCTAGGTTAGGCCTGGGATTTACCCTCATCAGGGTCATACTTTCGCAGTTTTAACAAACATGTTGACCTGATCGAGGGTTTTTTCTGCTTTGAATCTCTTAGTAAAGTGGTACCACACTGAAGCAGTCCATTAAACCTGGTTTGGATCAATATTTTAGAGGATGACGCATGTTAGGTTTGGGTTAGGTCTAGGATATGCCCTCATCAGGCTCATGCTTTCGCATATTTCACATACTTCATGGCTAGATCCTGGGCTGTTTCTGGATTGTATCACGTAGTAATGTGGTACCACGCTGAAACAGTCAATAAAACCTGGTTTCGATCAATAGTTTAGAGGATAACGCAAGTTAGGTCTGGGATAGGTCTGGGATTCGCCCTTATCAGGCTCATACTTTCGCGTTTTTCACATACTTGTTGAACGGGTCTTGGGTTTTTTCTGGTGTGGATCACGTAGTAATGTGTTACCACACTGAAACATTCAATTAAACCTGGTCTTGATAAATATTTTATAGGATAACGCATATTTGGTCTGGGATAGGTCTAGGATTTGCCCTCATCAGGCTCATACTTTCGCATATTTCTCATACTTCATGGCTGGATCCTGGGCTATTTCTGGATTGGATCACGTAGTAATATGGTACCACACCGAAACAGTCAATTAAACCTGGTTTCGATCAATATTTTAGAGGATAACGCAAGTTATGTCTGGTACAGGTCTGGGATTTGCTCTCATCAGGCTCATTCTTTCGCATATTTCACATACTTCATGGCTAGATCCTGGGCTGTTTCTGGATTGTATCACGTAGTAATGTGGTACCACGCTGAAACAGTCAATTAAACCTGATTTCTATCAATATTTCAGAGGACAAAGCATGTCAGGTCTAGGTTAGGCCTGGGATTTGCCCTCATCAGGGTCGTACTTTCGCAGTTTTAACATACATGTTGACCTGATCGTGGGTTTTTTCTGCTTTGAATCACGTAGTAAAGTGGTACCACACTGAAGCAGTCCATTAATCTTGGTTTGGATGAATATTTTAGAGGATAACGCATGTTAGGTTTGGGTTAGGTCTAGGATATGCCCTCATCAGGCTCATACTTTCGCGTTCTTCACATACTTGTTGAACTGATCCTGGGTTTTTTCTGGTTCGGATCACGTAGTAGTGTGGTACCACACTGAAACAGTCCATTAAACCTGGTTTCGATCAATGTTTTAGAGAATAACGCAAGTTAGGTCTGGGTAAGGTCTGGGATTTGCCCTCATCAGGCTCATTCTTTCGCATATTTCTCATACTTGATGGCTAGATCCGGGGCTATTTCTGGATTGGATCACGTAGTATGGTGGTACCACACTGAAACATTCAATGAAACCTGCTCTGGATAAATATTTTAGAGGATAACGCATCTTAGGTCTGGGTTAGGCCTGGGATTTGCCCTCATCAGGGTCATACTTTCGCAGTTTTAACATGCATGTTGACCTGATCGAGGGTTTTTTCTGCTTTGGATACGCAGTAATGCGGTACCATAACTAAAACAGTCAATTAAACCTGGTTTCGATCATTATTTTAGAGGATAACGCAAGTTAGGTCTGGGTAAGGTCTGGGATTAGCCCTCATCAGACTCATACTTTCGCATATTTCTCATACTTGATGGCTAGATGCGGGGCTTTTTCTGGATTGCATCACGTAGTAATGAAGTACGACACTGAAACAGTCAATCAAACCTGGTTTCCATCAATATTTTAGAGGACAACGCATGTTAGGTATAGGTTAGGCCTGGGAATTGCCCTCATCAGGGTCATACTTTCGCAGTTTCAACATACATGTCGACCTGATCGTGGGTTTTTTCTGCTTTGCATCACGTAGTAAAGTGGTACCACACTGAAGCAGTCCATTAAACCTGGTTTGGAGCAATATTTTAGAGGATAACGCATGTTAGGTTTGGGTTAGGTCTAGGATATGCCCTCATCAGGCTCATACTTTCGCATATTTCTCATACTTCATGGCTAGATCCTGGGCTGTTTCTGGATTGTATCACGTAGTAATGTGGTACCACACTGAAACAGTCGATTAAACCTGGTTTCGATCAATATTTAAGAGGATAACGCAAGTTAGGTCTGGGATAGGTCTGGGATTTGCCCTCATCAGGCTCATACTCTCACGTTTTTCACATACTTGTTGAACAGATCCTGGGTTTTTTCTGGATTGTATCACGTAGTAATGTGGTACCACGCTGAAACAGTCAATTAAACCTGGTTTCGATCAATATTTTAGAGGATAACGCAAGTTAGGTCTGAGATAGGTCTGGGATTCGCCCTTATCAGGCTCATACTTTCGCGTTTTTCACATACTTGTTGAACGGGTCTTGGGTTTTTTCTGGTGTGGATCACGTAGTAATGTGTTACCACACTGAAACAATCAATTAAACCTGGTCTTGATAAATATTTTATAGGATAACGCATATTTGGTCGGGGTTAGGTCTAGGATTTGCCCTCATCAGTCTCATACTTTCGCACATTTCTCATACTTGATGGCTAGATCCTGGGCTTTTTCTGGATTGCATCACGTAGTAATGAAGTACAACACTGAAACAGTCAATTAAACCTGGTTTCTATCAATATTTCAGAGGACAAAGCATGTCAGGTCTCGGTTTGGCCTGGGATTTGCCCTCATAAGGGTCATACTTGCGCAGTTTTAACATACATGTTGACATGATCGAGGGTTTTTTCTGCTTTGAATCACGTAGTAAAGAGGTACCACACTGAAGCAGTCCATTAAACTTGGTTTGGATGAATATTTTAGAGGATAACGCATGTCAGGTTTGGGTTAGGTCTAGGATATGCCCTCATCAGGCTCATACTTTCGCATATTTCTCATACTTCATGGCTAGATCCTGGGCTGTTTCTGGATTGTATCACGTAGTAATGTGGTACCACGCTGAAACAGTAAATTAAACCTGGTTTCGATCAATATTTTAGAGGATAACGCAAGTTAGGTCTGGGATAGTTCTGGGATTCGCCCTCATGAGGCTCACATACTTTCGCGTAATTTACATACTTGTTGACCTTATCCTGGGTTTTTTCTGGTTTGGATCACGTAGCAATGTGGTACCACACTGAAAGAGTCGATTAAACCTGGTTTCGATCAATATTTAAGAGGATAACGCAAGTTAGGTCTGGGATAGGTCTGGGATTTGCCCTCATCAGGCTCATACTCTCACGTTTTTCACATACTTGTTGAACAGATCCTGGGTTTTTTCTGGTTTGGGTCACGTAGTAATGTGGTACCACACTGAAACAGTCGATTAAACCAGGTTTCGATCAATATTTTTGAGGATAACGCATGTTAAGTCTAGGTTAGGCCTGGGATTTTCACTCATCAGACTCATACTTTCGCAATCTTCACATACTTCTTGAACGGATCCTGGGCTTTTTCCGGTTTGGATCACGTAGTAATGTGGTACCACACTGAAACAGTCAATTAAACCTGGTTTCGATCAATATTTTAGAGAATAATTCATGTTAGGTCTAGGTTAGGTCTGGGATTTGCTCTCATCAGGCTTATTCATTCGCATATTTCTCATACTTGATGGCTAGATCCTGGGCTTTTTCTGGATTGCATCACGTAGTAATGAAGTACAACACTGAAACAGTCAATTAAACCTGGTTTCCATCAATATTTTAGAGGACAAAGCATGTTAGGTCTAGGTTAGTCCTGGGATTTACCCTCATCAGGGTCATACTTTCGCAGTTTTAACAAACATGTTGACCTGATCGAGGGTTTTTTCTGCTTCGAATCACGTAGTAAAGTGGTACCACACTGAAGCGGTCCATTAAACTTGGTTTGGATGAATATTTTAGAGGATAACGCATGTTAGGTTTGGGTTAGGTCTAGGATATGCCCTCATCAGGCTCATACTTTCGCATATTTCTCATACTTCATGGCTAGATCCTGGGCTGTTTCTGGATTGTATCACGTAGTTATGTGGTACCACGCTGAAACAGTCAATTAAACCTGGTTTCGATCAATATTTTAGAGGATAACGCAAGTTAGGTCTAGGTTAGGCCTGGGATTTTCACTCATCAGACTCATACTTTCGCATTCTTCACATACTTGTTGAACGGATCCTGGGTTTTTTCTGGTTTGGATCACGTAGTAATGTGGGACCACACTGAAACAATCAATGAAACCTGGTCTTGATAAATGTTTTAGAGGATAACGCATGTTAGGTCTGGGTTAGGTCTAGGATTTGCCCTCGTCAGGCTTATTCATTCGCATATTTCTCATACTTGATGGCTAGATCCTGGGCTTTTTCTGGATTGCATCACGTAGTAATGAAGTACAACACTGAAACATTCAATTAAACCTGGTCTTGATAAATATTTTAGAGGATAACGCATGATAGGTTTGGGTTAGGTCTAGGATTTGCCCTCATCAGGCTCATACTTTCGCATATTTCTCATACTTCATGGCTAGATCCTGGGCTTTTTCTGGATTGCATCACGTAGTAATGAAGTACAACATTGAAACAGTCAATTTAACCTGGTTTCCATCAATATCTGAGAGGACAACGCAAGTTAGGTCTGGGATAGGTCTGGGATTTGCCCTTATCAGGCTCACACTTTCGCGTTTTTCACATACTTGTTGAACAGATCCTGGGTTTTTTCAGGTTTGGGTCACGTAGTAGTGTCGTGCCACAATGAAACAGTCGATTAAACCTGGCTTCGATCAATATTTTTGAGGATAACGCATGTTAGGTCTAGGTTAGGCCGGGGATTTTCACTCATCAGACTCATACTTTCGCATTCTTCACATACTTGTTGAACAGATCCTGGGTTTTTTCAGGTTTGGGTCACGTAGTAGTGTGGTACCACACTGAAACAGTCGATTAAACCTGGTTTCGATCAATATTTTTGAGGACAACGCATGTTAGGTCTAGGTTAGGCCGGGGATTTTCACTCATCAGACTCATACTTTCGCATTCTTCACATACTTGTTGAACGGATCCTGGGTTTTTACTGGTTTGGATCACGTAGTAATGTGGTACAACACTGAAACATTCAAATAAACCTGGTCTTGATAAATATTTTAGAGGATGACGCATGTTAGGTCTGGGTTAGGTCTAGGATTTGCCCCCATCAGGCTCATACTTTCGCATATTTCTCATACTTTATGGCTGGATCCTGGGCAATTTCTTGATTGGATCACCTAGTAATGTGGTACCACACTGAAACAGTCAATTAAACCTGGTTTTGATCAATATTTTAGAGAATAATTCATGTTAGGTCTAGGTAAGGTCTGGGATTTGCTCTCATCAGGCTCATTCTTTCGCATATTTCTCATACTTGATGGATAGATCCTGGCCTTTTTCTGGATTGCATCACGTAGTAATGAAGTACAACACTGAAACAGTCAATTAAACCTGGTTTCCATCAATATTTTAGAGGACAACGCATGTTAGGTCTAGGTTAGGCCTGGGGTTTGCCCTCATCAGACTCATACATTCGCGTTTTTCACATACTTGTTGAACAGATCCTGGGTTTTTTCTGGTTTGCGTCACGTAGTAATGTGGTACCACACTGAAACAGTCCATTAAACCTGGTTTGGATCAATATTTTAGAGGATAACGCATGTTAGGTCTAGGTTAGGCCTGGGATTTTCACTCATCAGACTCATACTTTCGCATTCTTCACATACTTGTTGAACGGATCCTGGTATTTTTCTGGTTTGCATCACGTAGTAATGTGGGACCACTCTGAAACAATCAATTAAACCTGGTCTTGATAAATATTTTAGAGAATAATTCATGTTAGGTCTAGGTTAGGTCTGGGATTTGCTCCCATCTGGCTCATTCTTTCGCATTTTTCTCATACTTGATGGCTAGATCCTGGACTTTTTCTGGATTGCACCACGTAGTAACGTGGTACCACACTGAAACAGTCAATTAAACCTGGTTTCGATCAATATTTTAGAGGATAACGCAAGTTATGTCTGAGATAGGTCTGGGATTCGCCCTCATCAGGGTCATACTTTCGCGTTTTTCACGTACTTGTTGAACTGATCCTGGGTTTTTTCTGGTTTGGATCACGTAGCAATGTGGTACCACACTGAAACAATCGATTAAACCTGGTTTCGATCAATATTTTAGAGGATAACGCAAGTTAGGTCTGGGATAGGTCCGGGATTTGCCCTCATCAGGCTCATACTTTCGCATATTTCTCATACTTCATGGCTAGATCCTGGGCTGTTTCTGGATTGTATCACGTAGTAATGTGGTACCACGCTGAAACAGTCAATTAAACCTGGTTTCGATCAATATTTTAGAGGATAACGCAAGTTAGGTCTGGGATAGGTCTGGGATTCGCCCTTATCAGGCTCATACTTTCGCGTTTTTCACATACTTGTTGAACGGGTCTTGGGTTTTTTCTGGTGTGGATCACGTAGTAATGTGTTACCACACTGAAACAATCAATTAAACCTGGTCTTGATAAATATTTTATAGGATAACGCATATTTGGTCTGGGTTAGGTCTAGGATTTGCCCTCATCAGTCTCATACTTTCGCATATTTCTCATACTTGATGGCTAGATCCTGGGCTTTTTCTGGATTGCATCACGTAGTAATGAAGTACAACACTGAAACAGTCAATTAAACCTGGTTTCTATCAATATTTCAGGGGACAAAGCATGTCAGGTCTAGGTTTGGCCTGGGATTTGCCCTCATAAGGGTCATACTTTCGCAGTTTTAACATACATGTTGACCTGATCGAGGGTTTTTTCTGCTTTGAATCACGTAGTAAAGTGGTACCACACTGAAGCAGTCCATTACACTTGATTTGGATGAATATTTTAGAGGATAACGCATGTTAGGTTTGGGTTAGGTCTAGGATATGCCCTCATCAGGCTCATACTTTCGCATATTTCTCATACTTCATGGCTAGATCCTGGGCTGTTTCTGGATTGTATCACGTAGTAATGTGGTACCACGCTGAAACAGTAAATTAAACCTGGTTTCGATCAATATTTTAGAGGATAACGCAAGTTAGGTCTGGGATAGGTCTGGGATTCGCCCTCATGAGGCTCACATACTTTCGCGTAATTTACATACTTGTTGAACTGATCCTGGGTTTTTTCTGGTTTGGATCACGTAGCAATGTGGTACCACACTGAAAGAGTCGATTAAACCTGGTTTCGATCAATATTTTAGAGGATAACGCAAGTTTGGTCTGGGATAGGTCTGGGATTTGCCCTCATCAGGCTCATACTTTCACGTTTTTCACATACTTGTTGAACAGATCCTGGGTTTTCTCTGGTTTGGGTCACGTAGTAATGTGGTACCACTCTGAAACAGTCGATTAAACCAGGTTTCGATCAATATTTTTGAGGATAACGTATGTTAGGTCTCGGTTAGGCCTGGGATTTTCACTCATCAGACTCATACTTTCGCATTCTTCACATACTTGTTGAACGGATCCTGGGCTTTTTCTGGTTTGGATCACGTAGTAATGTGGCACCACACTGAAACAGTCAATTAAACCTGGTTTCGATCAATAGTTTAGAGAATCATTCATGTTAGCTCTAGGTTAGGTCTGGGATTTGCTCTCATCAGGCTTATTCTTTCGCATATTTCTCATACTTGATGGCTAGATCCTGGGCTTTTTCTGGATTGCATCACGTAGTAATGAAGTACAACACTGAAACAGTCAATTAAACCTGGTTTCCATCAATATTTTAGAGGACAAAGCATGTTAGGTCTAGGTTAGGCCTGGGATTTACCCTCATCAGGGTCATACTTTCGCAGTTTTAACAAACACGTTGACCTGATCGAGGGTTTTTTCTGCTTCGAATCACGTAGTAAAGTGGTACCACACTGAAGCAGTCCATTAAACTTGGTTTGGATGAATATTTTAGAGGATAACGCATGTTAGGTTTGGGTTAGGTCTAGGATATGCCCTCATCAGGCTCATACTTTCGCATATTTCTCATACTTCATGGCTAGATCCTGGGCTGTTTCTGGATTGTATCACGTAGTAATGTGGTACCACGCTGAAACAGTCAATTAAACCTGGTTTCGATCAATATTTTAGAGGATAACGCAAGTTTGGTCTAGGTTAGGCCTGGGATTTTCACTCATCAGACTCATACTTTCGCATTCTTCACATACTTGTCGAACGGATCCTGGGTTTTTTCTGGTTTGGATCACGTAGTAATGTGGGACCACACTGAAACAATCAATTAAACCTGGTCTTGATAAATATTTTAGAGGATAACGCATGTTAGGTCTGGGTTAGGTCTAGGATTTGCCCTCGTCAGGCTCATACTTTCGCATATTTCTCATACTTCATGGCTAGATCCTGGGCTATTTCTGGATTGCATCACGTAGTAATGAAGTACAACACTGAAACAGTCAATTTAACCTGGTTTCCATCAATATCTGAGAGGACAACGCAAGTTAGGTCTGGGATAGGTCTGGGATTTGCCCTCATCAGGCTCATACTTTCGCGTTTTTCACATACTTGTTGAACAGATCCTGGGTTTTTTCAGGTTTGGGTCACGTAGTAGTGTGGTACCACACTGAAACAGTCGATTAAACTTGGTTTCGATCAATATTTTTGAGGACAACGCATGTTAGGTCTAGGTTAGGCCGGGGATTTTCACTCATCAGACTCATACTTTCGCATTCTTCACATACTTGTTGAACGGATCCTGGGTTTTTACTGGTTTGGATCACGTAGTAATGTGGTTCAACACTGAAACATTCAATTAAACCTGGTCTTGATAAATATTTTAGAGGATAACGCATGTTAGGTCTGGGTTAGGTCTAGGATTTGCCCCCATCAGGCTCATACTTTCGCATATTTCTCATACTTCATGGCTGGATCCTGGGCTATTTCTGGATTGGATCACCTAGTAATGTGGTACCACACTGAAACAGTCAATTAAACCTGGTTTTGATCAATATTTTAGAGAATAATTCATGTTACGTCTAGGTTAGGTCTGGGATTTGCTCTCATCAGGCTCATTCTTTCGCATATTTCTCATACTTGATGGGTAGATACTGGGCTTTTTCTGGATTGCATCACGTAGTAATGAAGTACAACACTGAAACAGTCAATTAAACCTGGTTTCCGTCAATATTTTAGAGGACAACGCATGTTAGGTCTAGGTTAGGCCTGGGAATTGCCCTCATTAGACTCATACTTTCGCGTTTTTCACATACTTGTTGAACAGATCCTGGGTTTTTTCCGGTTTGCGTCACGTAGTAATGTGGTACCACACTGAAACAGTCCATTAAACCTGGTTTGGATCAATATTTTAGAGGATAACGCATGTTAGGTCTAGGTTAGGCCTGGGATTTTCACTCACCAGACTCATACTTTCGCATTCTTCACATACTTGTTGAACGGATCCTGGTATTTTTCTGGTTTGCATCACGTAGTAATGTGGGACCACTCTGAAACAATCAATAAAACCTGGTCTTGATAAATATTTTAGAGAATAATTCATGTTAGGTCTAGGTTAGGTCTGGGATTTGCTCTCATCTGGCTCATTCTTTCGCATTTTTCTCATACTTGATGGCTAGATCCTGGACTTTTTCTGGATTGCACCACGTAGTAACGTGGTACCACACTGAAACAGTCAATTAAACCTGGTTTCGATCAATATTTTAGAGGATAACGCAAGTTAGGTCTGAGATAGGTCTGGGATTCGCATTCATCAGGGTCATACTTTCGCGTTTTTCACGTACTTGTTGAACTGATCCTGGGTTTTTTCTGGTTTGGATCACGTAGCAATGTGGTACCACACTGAAACAATCGATTAAACCTGGTTTCGATCAATATTTTAGAGGATAACGCAAGTTTGGTCTGGGATAGGTCTGGGATTTGCCCTCATCAGGCTCATACTTTCGCGTCTTTCACATACTTGATGGCTAGATCCTGGACTTTTTCTGGATTGCACCACGTAGTAACGTGGTACCACACTGAAACAGTCAATTAAACCTGGTTTCCATCAATATTTTAGAGCACAACGCATGTTAGGTCTGGGATAGGCCGGGGATTTGCCCTCATCAGGGTCATGCTTTCGCAGTTTTAACATACATGTTGACCTGATCGAGGGTTTTTTCTGCTTTGCATCACGTAGTAAAGTGGTACCACACTGAAGCAGTCCATTAAACCTGGTTTGGATCAATATTTTAGAGGATAACGCATGTTAGGTCTGGGTTAGGTCTAGGCTTTGCCCTCGTCAGGCTCATACTTTCGCATGTTTCTCATACTTCATGGCTAGATCCTGGGCTATTTCTGGATTGGACACGTAGTAATGTGGTACCACACTGAAATAGTCAATTAAACCTGGTTTCGCTCAATATTTTAGAAGATGACGCATGTTAGGTCTAGGTTAGGCCTGGGATTTGCCCTCATCAGGGTCATACATTCGCAGTTTTAACATGCATGTTGACCTGATCGAGGGTATTTTCTGCTTTTGATCACGTAGTAAAGTGGTACCACAACTAAAGCAGTCAATTAAACCTGGCTTCGATCACTATTGTAGAGGATAACGCAAGTTAGGTCTGGGATAGGTCTCGGATTATCCCTCATCAGACTCATACTTTCGCACACTTCACATACTCGTTGACAAGAACCTGGGTTTTTTTCTGGTTTGGATCACGTAGTAATGTGGTACCACACTGAAACAGTCGATTAAACCTGGTTTCGATTAATATTTTTAAGGATAACGCATGTTAGGTCTGGGTTAGGTCTAGGATTTGCCCCAACAGGCTCATACTTTCGCAGATTTCTCATACTTCATGGCTGGATCCTGGGCTATTTCTGGATTGGATCACGTAGAAACGTGGTACCACATTGAAACAGTCAATTAATCCTGGTTTTGACCAATATTTTAGAGAAAAATTCATGTTTGGTCTAGGTTAGGTCTGGGATTGCTCTCATCAGGCTCATTCTTTCGCATATTTCTGATACTTGATGGCTAGATCCTGGGCTTTTTCTGGATTTCGTCACGTAGTAATGAAGTACCACACTGAAACATTCAATTAAACCTGGTCTTGATAAATATTTTAGAGGATAACGCATGTTAGGTCTGGGTTAGGTCTAGGATTTGCCCCAACAGGCTCATACTTTCGCATATTTCTCATACTTCATGGCTGGATCCTGGGCTATTTCTGGATTGGATCACGTAGAAATGTGGTACAACATTGAAACAGTCAATTAAACATGGATTTGATCAATATTTTAGAGAATAATTCATGTTAGGTCTAGGTTAGGTCTGGGATTTGCTCTCATCAGGCTCATTCTTTCGCATATTTCTCATACTTGATGGCTAGATCCTGGGCTTTTTCCGGATTTCATCACGTAGTAATGAAGTGCAACACTGAAACAGTCAACTAAACCTGGTTTCCATCAATATTTTAGAGGACAACGCATGTTAGGTCTAGGTTAGGCCGAGGATTTTCACTCATCAGACTCATACTTTCGCATTCTCCACATACTTGTTGAACGGATCCTGGGTTTTTTCTGGATTGTATCACGTAGTAATGTGGGACCACACTGAAACAATCAATTAAACCTGGTCTTGATAAATATTATAGAGGATAACGCATGTTAGGTCTGGGTTAGGTCTAGGATTTGCCCCAACAGGCTCATACTTTCGCATATTTTTCATACTTCATGGCTGGATCCTGGGCTATTTCTGGATTGGATCACGTAGAAATGTGGTACCACATTGAAACAGTCAATTAAACCTGGATTTGATCAATATTTTAGAGAATAATTCATGTTAGGTCTAGGTTAGGTCTGGGATTTGCTCTCATCAGGCTCATTCTTTCGCATATTTCTCATACTTGATGGCTAGATCCTGGGCTTTTTCTGGATTTCATCACGTAGTAATGAAGTGCAACACTGAAACAGTCAATTAAACCAGGTTTCGGTCAATATTTTCGAGGATAACGCATGTTAGGTCTAGGTTAGGCCGGGGATTTCCACTCATCACACTCATACTTTCACATTCTACACATACTTTTTGAACGGATCCTGGGTTTTTACTGGTTTGGATCACGTAGTCATGAAGTGCAACACTGAAACAGTCAATTAAACCTGGTTTCCATCAATATTTTAGAGGACAGCGCATGTTAGGTCTAGGTTAGGCCTGGGATTTGCCCACATCATGGTCATACTTTCGCAGTTTTAACATACATGTTGACCTGATCGAGGGTTTTTTCTGCTTTGGATCACGCAGTAAAGTGGTACCACACTGAAACAGTCGATTAAACCTGGTTTCGATCAATATTTTTGAGGATAACGCATTTTAGGTCTAGGTTAGGCCGGGGATTTTCACTCATCAGACTCATACTTTCGCATTCTTCACATACTTGTTGAACGGATCCTGGGCTTTTCTGGTTTGGATTACGTAGTAATGTGGGACCACACTGAAACAATCAATTAAACCTGGTCTTGATAAATATTATAGAGGATAATGAATGTTAGGTCTGGGATAGGTCTGGGATTAGCCCTCATCAGACTCATACTTTCGCACACTTCACATACTCGTTGAATAGATCCTGGGTTTTTACTGGTTTGGATCACGTAGTAATGTGGTACCACACTGAAACATTCAATTAAACCTGGTCTTGATAAATATTTTAGAGGATAACGCATGTTAGGTTTGGGTTAGGTCTAGGATTTGCCCTCATCAGGCTCATACTTTTGCATGTTTCTCATACTTCATGGCTAGATCCTGGGCTATTTCTGGATTGGACACGTAGTAATGTGGTACCACACTGAAACAGTCAATTAAACCTGGTTTCGCTCAATATTTTAGAAGATGACGCATGTTAGGTCTAGGTTAGGCGTGGGATTTGCCCTCATCAGGCTCATACTTTCGCATATTTCTCATACTTCATGGCTGGATCCTGGGCAATTTCTGGATTGCAGTGCGTAGTAATGAAGTACAACACTGAAACAGTCGATTAAACCTGGTTTCGGTCAATATTTTCGAGGATAACGCATGTTAGGTTTGGGTTAGGTCTAGGATTTGCCCTCATCAGGCTCATACTTTCGCATATTTCTCAAACTACATGGCTAGATCCTGGGCTGTTTCTGGATTGTATCACGTAGTAATGTGGGACCACACTGAAACAATCAATTAAACCTGGTCTTGATAAGTATCATAGAGGATAATGCATGTTAGGTCTGCGATAGGTCTGGGATTTGCCCTCATCAGACTCATACTTTCGCACACTTCACATACTCGTTGAACAGATCCTGGGTTATTTTCTGGTTTGGATCACATAGTAATGTGGTACCACACTGAAACAGACGATTAAACCAGGTTTCGATCAATATGTTCGAGGATAACGCATGTTGGGTCTAGGTTAGGCCGGGGATTACCACTCATCACACTCATACTTTCACATTCTTCACATACTTTTTGAACGGATCCTGGGTTTTTACTGGTTTGGATCACGTAGTCATGAAGTGCAACACCGAAATAGTCAATTAAACCTGGTTTCCATCAATATTTTAGAGGACAGCGCATGTTAGGTCTAGGTTAGGCCTGGGATTTGCCCACATCAGGGTCATACTTTCGCAGTTTTAACACACATGTTGACCTGATCGAGGGTTTTTTCTGCTTTGAATCACTTAGTAAAGTGGTACCACACTGAAGCAGTCCATTAAACCTGGTTTGGATCAATATTTTAGAGGATAACGCATGTTAGGTTTGGATTAGGTCTAGGATGTGCCCTCATCAGGCTCATACTTTCGCATATTTCACATACTTCATGGCTAGATCCTGGGCTGTTTCTGGATTGTATCACGTAGTAATGTGGTACCACGCTGAAACAGTCAATTAAACCTGGTTTCGATCAATATTTTAGAGGATAACGCAAGTTAGGTCTGGGATAGGTCTGGGATTCGCCCTTATCAGGCTCATACTTTCGCGTTTTTCACATACTTGTTGAACGGGTCTTGGGTTTTTTCTGGTGTGCATCACGTAGTAATGTGTTACCACACTGAAACAATCAATTAAACCTGGTCTTGATAAATATTGTATAGGATAACGCATATTTGGTCTGGGTTAGGTCTAGGATTTGCCCTCATCAGTCTCATACTTTCGCATATTTCTCATACTTGATGGCTAGATCCTGGGCTTTTTCTGGATTGCATCACGTAGTAATGAAGTACAACACTGAAACAGTCAATTAAACCTGGTTTCTATCAATATTTCAGAGGACAAAGCATGTCAGGTCTAGGTTTGGCCTGGGATTTGCCCTCATAAGGGTCATACTTTCGCAGTTTTAACATACATGTTGACCTGATCGAGGGTTTTTTCTGCTTTGAATCTCGTAGTAAAGTGGTACCACACTGAAGCAGTCCATTAAACTTGGTTTGGATGAATATTTTAGAGGATAACGCATGTTAGGTTTGGGTTTGGTCTAGGATATGCCCTCATCAGGCTCATACTTTCGCATATTTCTCATACTTCATGGCTAGATCCTGGGCTGTTTCTGGATTGTATCACGTAGTAATGTGGTACCACGCTGAAACAGTAAATTAAACCTGGTTTCGATCAATATTTTAGAGGATAACGCAAGTTAGGTCTGGGATAGGTCTGGGATTCGCCCTCATGAGGCTCACATACTTTCGCGTAATTTACATACTTGTTGAACTGATCCTGGGTTTTTTCTGGTTTGGATCACGTAGCAATGTGGTACCACACTGAAAGAGTCGATTAAACCTGGTTTCGATCAATATTTTAGAGGATAACGCAAGTTTGGTCTGGGATAGGTCTGGGATTTGCCCTCATCAGGCTCATACTTTCGCGTTTTTCACATACTTGTTGAACAGATCTTGGGTTTTTTCTGGTTTGGGTCACGTAGTAATGTGGTACCACACTGAAACAGTCGATTAAACCAGGTTTCGATCAATATTTTTGAGGATAACGCATGTTAGGTCTCGGTTAGGCCTGGGATTTTCACTCATCAGACTCATACTTTCGCATTCTTCACATACTTGTTGAACGGATCCTGGGCTTTTTCTGGTTTGGATCACGTAGTAATGTGGTACCACACTGAAACAGTCAATTAAACCTGGTTTCGATCAATATTTTAGAGAATCATTCATGTTAGGTCTAGGTTAGGTCTGGGATTTGCTCTCATCAGGCTTATTCTTTCGCATATTTCTCATACTTGATGGCTAGATCCTGGGCTTTTTCTGGATTGCATCACGTAGTAATGAAGTACAACACTGAAACAGTCAATTAAACCTGGTTTACATCAATATTTTAGAGGACAAAGCATGTTAGGTCTAGGTTAGGCCTGGGATTTACCCTCATCAGGGTCATACTTTCGCAGTTTTAACAAACATGTTGACCTGATCGAGGGTTTTTTCTGCTTCGAATCACGTAGTAAAGTGGTACCACACTGAAGCAGTCCATTAAACTTGGTTTGGATGAATATTTTAGAGGATAACGCATGTTAGGTTTGGGTTAGGTCTAGGATATGCCCTCATCAGGCTCATACTTTCGCATATTTCTCATACTTCATGGCTAGATCCTGGGCTGTTTCTGGATTGTATCACGTAGTAATGTGGTACCACGCTGAAACAGTCAATTAAACCTGGTTTCGATCAATATTTTAGAGGATAACGCAAGTTTGGTCTAGGTTAGGCCTGGGATTTTCACTCATCAGACTCATACTTTCGCATTCTTCACATACTTGTCGAACGGATCCTGGGTTTTTTCTGGTTTGGATCCCGTAGTAATGTGGGACCACACTGAAACAATCAATTAAACCTGGTCTTGATAAATATTTTAGAGGATAACGCATGTTAGGTCTGGGTTAGGTCTAGGATTTGCCCTCGTCAGGCTCATACTTTCGCATATTTCTCATACTTCATGGCTAGATCCTGGGCTATTTCTGGATTGCATCACGTAGTATTGAAGTACAACATTGAAACAGTCAATTTAACCTGGTTTCCATCAATATCTGAGAGGACAGCGCAAGTTAGGTCTGGGATAAGTCTGGGATTTGCCCTCATCAGGCTCACACTTTCGCGTTTTTCACATACTTGTTGAACAGATCCTTGGCTTTTTCTGGATTGCATCACGTAGTAATGAAGTACAACACTGAAACAGTCAATTTAACCTGGTTTCCATCAATATCTGAGAGGACAACGCAAGTTAGGTCTGGGATAGGTCTGGGATTTGCCCTCATCAGGCTCATACTTTCGCGTTTTTCCCATACTTGTTGAACAGATCCTGGGTTTTTTCAGGTTTGGGTCACGTAGTAATGTGGTACAACACCGAAACATTCAATTAAACCTGGTCTTGATAAATATTTTAGAGGATAACGCATGTTAGGTCTGGGTTAGGTCTAGGATTTGCCCCCATCAGGCTCATACTTTCGCATATTTCTCATACTTCATGGCTGGATCCTGGGCTATTTCTGGATTGGATCACCTAGTAATGTGGTACCACACTGAAACAGTCAATTAAACCTGGTTTTGATCAATATTTTAGAGAATAATTCATGTTAGGTCTAGGTCAGGTCTGGGATTTGCTCTCATCAGGCTCATTCTTTCGCATATTTCTCATACTTGATGGGTAGATACTGGGCTTTTTCTGGATTGCATCACGTAGTAATGAAGTACAACACTGAAACAGTCAATTAAACCTGGTTTCCATCAATATTTTAGAGCACAACGCATGTTAGGTCTGGGATAGGCCGGGGATTTGCACTCATCAGGGTCATGCTTTCGCAGTTTTAACATACATGTTGACCTGATCGAGGGTTTTTTCTGCTTTGCATCACGTAGTAAAGTGGTACCACACTGAAGCAGTCCATTAAACCTGGTTTGGATCAATATTTTAGAGGATAACGCATGTTAGGTCTGGGTTAGGTCTGGGCTTTGCCCTCGTCAGGCTCATACTTTCGCATGTTTCTCATACTTCATGGCTAGATCCTGGGCTATTTCTGGATTGGACACGTAGTAATGTGGTACCACACTGAAACAGTCAATTAAACCTGGTTTCGCTCAATATTTTAGAAGATGACGCATGTTAGGTCTAGGTTAGGCCTGGGATTTGCCCTCATCAGGGTCATACATTCGCAGTTTTAACATGCATGTTGACCTGATCGAGGGTATTTTCTGCTTTTGATCACGTAGTAAAGTGGTACCACAACTAAAGCAGTCAATTAAACCTGGCTTCGATCACTATTGTAGAGGATAACGCAAGTTAGGTCTGGGATAGGTCTCGGATTATCCCTCATCAGACCCATACTTTCGCACACTTCACATACTCGTTGACAAGAACCTGGGTTTTTTTCTGGTTTGGATCACGTAGTAATGTGGTACCATACTGAAACAGTCGATTAAACCTGGTTTCGATTAATATTTTTAAGGATAACGCATGTTAGGTCTGGGTTAGGTCTAGGATTTGCCCCAACAGGCTCATACTTTCGCAGATTTCTCATACTTCATGGCTGGATCCTGGGCTATTTCTGGATTGGATCACGTAGAAACGTGGTACCTCATTGAAACAGTCAATTAATCCTGGTTTTGATCAATATTTTAGAGAAAAATTCATGTTTGGTCTAGGTTAGGTCTGCGATTTGCTCCCATCAGGCTCATTCCTTCGCATATTTCTGATACTTGATGGCTAGATCCTGGGCTTTTTCTGGATTTCATCACGTAGTAATGAAGTACCACACTGAAACATTCAATTAAACCTGGTCTTGATAAATATTTTAGAGGATAACGCATGTTAGGTCTGGGTTAGGTCTAGGATTTGCCCCAACAGGCTCATACTTTTGCATATTTCTCATACTTCATGGCTGGATCCTGGGCTATTTCTGGATTGGATCACGTAGAAATGTGGTACCACATTGAAACAGTCAATTAAACATGGATTTGATCAATATTTTAGAGAATAATTCATGTTAGGTCTAGGTTAGGTCTGGGATTTGCTCTCATCAGGCTCATTCTTTCGCATATTTCTCATACTTGATGGCTAGATCCTGGGCTTTTTCTGGATTTCATCACGTAGTAATGAAGTGCAACACTGAAACAGTCAACTAAACCTGGTTTCCATCAATATTTTAGAGGACAACGCATGTTAGGTCTAGGTTAGGCCGAGGATTTTCACTCATCAGACTCATACTTTCGCATTCTCCACATACTTGTTGAACGGATCCTGGGTTTTTACTGGTTTGGATCACGTAGTAATATGGTACCACACTGAAACAGTCGATTAAACCTGGTTTCGATCAATATTTTTGAGGATAACGCATGTTAGGTCTAGGTTAGGCCGAGGATTTTCACTCATGAAACTCATACTTTCGCATTCTCCACATACTTGTTGAACGGATCCTGGGCTGTTTCTGGATTGTATCACGTAGTAATGTGGGACCACACTGAAACAATCAATTAAACCTGGTCTTGATAAATATTATAGAGGATAACGCATGTTAGGTCTGGGTTAGGTCTAGGATTTGCCCCAACAGGCTCATACTTTCGCATATTTTTCATACTTCATGGCTGGATCCTGGGCTATTTCTGGATTGGATCACGTAGAAATGTGGTACCACATTGAAACAGTCAATTAAACCTGGATTTGATCAATATTTTAGAGAATAATTCATGTTAGGTCTAGGTTAGGTCTGGGATTTGCTCTCATCAGGCTCATTCTTTCGCATATTTCTCATACATGATAGCTAGATCCTGGGCTTTTTCTGGATTTCATCACGTAGTAATGAAGTGCAACACTGAAACAGTCAATTAAACCAGGTTTCGGTCAATATTTTCGAGGATAACGCATGTTAGGTCTAGGTTAGGCCGGGGATTTCCACTCATCACACTCATACTTTCACATTCTTCACATACTTTTTGAACGGATCCTGGGTTTTTACTGGTTTGGATCACGTAGTCATGAAGTGCAACACTGAAACAGTCAATTAAACCTGGTTTCCATCAATATTTTAGAGGACAGCGCATGTTAGGTCTAGGTTAGGCCTGGGATTTGCCCACATCAGGGTCATACTTTCGCATTCTTCACATACTTGTTGAACGGATCCTGGGCTTTTCTGGTTTGGATTACGTAGTAATGTGGGACCACACTGAAACAATCAATTAAACCTGGTCTTGATAAATATTATAGAGGATAATGCATGTTAGGTCTGGGATAGGTCTGGGATTTGCCCTCATCAGACTCATACTTTCGCACACTTCACATACTCGTTGAATAGATCCTGGGTTTTTACTGGTTTGGATCACGTAGTAATGTGGTACCACACTGAAACATTCAATTAAACCTGGTCTTGATAAATATTTTAGAGGATAACGCATGTTAGGTTTGGGTTAGGTCTAGGATTTGCCCTCATCAGGCTCATACTTTCGCATATTTCTCCTACTTCATGGCTAGATCCTGGGCTGTTTCTGGATTGTATCACGTAGTAATGTGGGACCACACTGAAACAATCAATTAAACCTGGTCTTGAAAAATATTTTAGAGGATAACGCATGTTAGGTTTGGGTTAGGTCTAGGATTTGCCGTCATCAGGCTCATACTTTCGCATATTTCTCAAACTTCATGGCTAGATCCAGGGCTGTTTCTGGATTGTATCACGTAGTAATGTGGGACCACACTGAAACAACCAATTAAACCTGGTCTTGATAAATATTATAGAGGATAATGCATGTTAGGTCTGCGATAGGTCTGGGATTTGCCCTCATCAGACTCATACTTTCGCACACTTCACATACTCCTTGAACAGATCCTGGGTTATTTTCTGGTTTGGATCACATAGTAATGTGGTACCTCACTGAAACAGACGATTAAACCAGGTTTCGATCAATATTTTCGAGCATAACGCATGTTAGGTCAAGGTTAGGCCTGGGATTTTCACTCATCAGACTCATACTTTCGCATTCTTCACATACTTGTTGAACGGATCCTGGGTTTTTCTGGTTTGGAGTACGTAGTAATGTGGGACCACACTGAAACAATCAATTAAAGCTGGTCTTGATAAATATTATAGAGGATAATGCGTGTTAGGTCTGCGATAGGTCTGGGATTTGCCCTCATCAGACACATACTTTCGCACACTTCACATACTTGTTGAACGGATCCTGGGTTTTTCTGGTTTGGATTACGTAGTAATGTGGGACCACACTGAAACAATCAATTAAACCTGGTCTTGATAAATATTATAGAGGATAATGCACGTTAGGTCTGGGTTAGGCCTGGGATTTGCCCTCATCAGGGTCATACATTCGCAGTTTTATCATGCATGTTGACCTGATCGAGGGTTTTTTCTGCTTTTGATCACGTAGTAAAGTGGTACCACAACTAAAGCAGTCAATTAAACCTGGTTTCGATCACTATTTTAGAGGATAACGCAAGTTAGGTCTGGTATAGGTCTCGGATTATCCCTCATCAGACTCATACTTTCGCACACTTCACATACTCGTTGACAAGATCCTGGGTTTTTTCTGGTTTGGATCACGTAGTAATGTGGTACCACACTGAAACAGTCCATTAAACCTTGTTTGGATCAATATTTTAGAGGATAACGCATGTTAGGGCTAGGATAGCCCTGGGATTTTCACTCATCAGACTCATACTTTCGCATTCTTCACATACTTGTTGAACAGATACAGGGTTTTTTCTGGTTAGGATCACATAGTAATGTGGTACCACACTGAAACAGACGATTATACCAGGTTTCGATCAATATTTTTGAGGATAACGCATGTTACGTCTAGGTTAGGCCGGGGTTCTTCACTCATCACACTCATACTTTCGCATTCTTCACATACTTGTTGAACGGATCCTGGGTTTTTACTGGTTTCCATCACGTAGTAATGAAGTGCAACACTGAAACAGTCAATTAAACCTGGTTTCCATCAATATTTTAGAGGACAACGCATGTTATGTCTAGGTTAGGCCGAGGATTTTCACTCATCAAACTCATACTTTCGCATTCTCCACATACTTGTGAACAGATCCTGGGTTTTTACTGCTTTGGATCACGTGGTAATGTGGTACCACACTGAAACATTCAATTAAACGTGGTCTTCATAAATATTTTAGAGGATAACTCGTGTTAGGTTTGGGTTAGGTCTAGGATTTGCCCTCATCAGGCTCATACTTTCGCATATTTCTCATACTTCATGGCTAGATCCTGGGCTGTTTCTGGATTGTATCACGTAGTAATGTGGGACCACACTGAAACAATCAATTAAACCTGGTCTTGATAAATATTTTAGAGGATAATGCATGTTAGGTCTGGGATAGGTCTGGGATTTGCCCTCATCAGACTCATACTTTCGCAAACTTCACATACTCGTTGAACAGATCCTGGGTTATTTTCTGGTTTGGATCACATAGTAATGTGGTACCACACTGAAACAGACGATTGAACCTGGTTTCGATCAATATTTTTGAGGATAACGCATGTTAGGTCTAGGTTAGGCCGAGGATTTTCACTCATCAGACACATACTTTCGCATTCCTCACATACTTGTTGAACGGATCCTGGGTTTTTTCTGGTATGGGTCACGTAGTAGTGTGGTACCACGCTGAAACAGTAAATTAAACCTGGTTTCGATCAATATTTTAGAGGATAACGCAAGTTAGGTCTGGGATAGGTCTGGGATTCGCCCTCATGAGGCTCACATACTTTCGCGTAATTTACATACTTGTTGAACTGATCCTGGGTTTTTTCTGGTTTGGATCACGTAGCAATGTGGTACCACACTGAAAGAGTCGATTAAACCTGGTTTCGATCAATATTTTAGAGGATAACGCAAGTTAGGTCTGGGATAGGTCTGGGATTTGCCCTCATCAGGCTCATACTTTCACGTTTTTCACATACTTGTTGAACAGATCCTGGGTTTTTTCTGGTTTGGGTCACGTAGTAATGTGGTACCACACTGAAACAGTCGATTAAACCAGGTTTCGATCAATATTTTTGAGGATAACGCATGTTAGGTCTCGGTTAGGCCTGGGATTTTCACTCATCAGACTCATACTTTCGCATTCTTCACATACTTGTTGAACGGATCCTGGGCTTTTTCTGGTTTGGATCACGTAGTAATGTGGTACCACACTGAAACAGTCAATTAAACCTGGTTTCGATCAATATTTTAGAGAATCATTCATGTTAGGTCTAGGTTAGGTCTGGGATTTGCTCTCATCAGGCTCATTCTTTCGCATATTTCTCATACTTGATGGCTAGAACCTGGGCTTTTTCTGGATTGCATCACGTAGTAATGAAGTACAACACTGAAACAGTCAATTAAACCTGGTTTCCATCAATATTTTAGAGGACAAAGCATGTTAGGTCTAGGTTAGGCCTGGGATTTACCCTCATCAGGGCCATACTTTCGCAGTTTTAACAAACATGTTGACCTGATCGAGGGTTTTTTCTGCTTCGAATCACGTAGTAAAGTGGTACCACACTGAAGCAGTCCATTAAACTTGGTTTGGATGAATATTTTAGAGGATAACGCATGTTAGGTTTGGGTTAGGTCTAGGATATGCCCTCATCAGGCTCATACTTTCGCATATTTCTCATACTTCATGGCTAGATCCTGGGCTGTTTCTGGATTGTATCACGTAGTAATGTGGTACCACGCTGAAACAGTCAATTAAACCTGGTTTCGATCAATATTTTAGAGGATAACGCAAGTTTGGTCTAGGTTAGGCCTGGGATTTTCACTCATCAGACTCATACTTTCGCATTCTTCACATACTTGTCGAACGGATCCTGGGTTTTTTCTGGTTTGGATCACGTAGTAATGTGGGACCACACTGAAACAATCAATTAAACCTGGTCTTGATAAATATTTTAGAGGATAACGCATGTTAGGTCTGGGTTAGGTTTAGGATTTGCCCTCGTCAGGCTCATACTTTCGCATATTTCTCATACTTCATGGCTAGATCCTGGGCTATTTCTGGACTGCATCACGTAGTAATGAAGTACAACATTGAAACAGTCAATTTAACCTGGTTTCCATCAATATCTGAGAGGACAGCGCAAGTTAGGTCTGGGATTGGTCTGGGATTTGCCCTCATCAGGCTCACACTTTCGCGTTTTTCACATACTTGTTGAACAGATCCTGGGCTTTTTCTGGATTGCATCACGTAGTAATGAAGTACAACACTGAAACAGTCAATTTAACCTGGTTTCCATCAATATCTGAGAGGACAACGCAAGTTAGGTCTGGGATAGGTCTGGGATTTGCCCTCATCAGGCTCATACTTTCGCGTTTTTCACATACTTGTTGAACAGATCCTGGGTTTTTTCAGGTTTGGGTCACGTAGTAGTGTGGTACCACACTGAAACAGTCGATTAAACTTGGTTTCGATCAATAATTTTGAGGACAACGCATGTTAGGTCTAGGTTAGGCCGGGGATTTTCACTCATCAGACTCATACTTTCGCATTCTTCACATACTTGTTGAACGGATCCTGGGTTTTTACTGGTTTGGATCACGTAGTAATGTGGTACAACACTGAAACATTCAATTAAACCTGGTCTTGATAAATATTTTAGAGGATAACGCATGTTAGGTCTGGGTTAGGTCTAGGATTTGCCCCCATCAGGCTCATACTTTCGCATATTTCTCATACTTCATGGCTGGATCCTGGGCTATTTCTGGATTGGATCACCTAGTAATGTGGTACCACACTGAAACAGTCAATTAAACCTGGTTTTGATCAATATTTTAGAGAATAATTCATGTTAGGTCTAGGTTAGGTCTGGGATTTGCTCTCATCAGGCTCATTCTTTCGCATATTTCTCATACTTGATGGGTAGATACTGGGCTTTTTCTGGATTGCATCACGTAGTAATGAAGTACAACACTGAAACAGTCAATTAAACCTGGTTTCCATCAATATTTTAGAGGACAACGCATGTTAGGTCTAGGTTAGGCCTGGGATTTGCCCTCATTAGACTCATACTTTCGCGTTTTTCACATACTTGTTGAACAGATCCTGGGTTTTTTCTGGTTTGCGTCACCTAGTAATGTGGTACCACACTGAAACAGTCAATTAAACCTGGTTTTGATCAATATTTTAGAGAAAAATTCATGTTAGGTCTAGGTTAGGTCTGGGATTTGCTCTCATCTGGCTCATTCTTTCGCATTTTTCTCATACTTGATGGCTAGATCCTGGACTTTTTCTGGATTGCACCACGTAGTAACGTGGTACCACACTGAAACAGTCAATTAAACCTGGTTTCGATCAATATTTTAGAGGATAACGCAAGTTAGGTCTGAGATAGGTCTGGGATTCGCCTTCATCAGGGTCATACTTTCGCGATTTTCACGTACTTGTTGAACTGATCCTGGGTTTTTTCTGGTTTGGATCACGTAGCAATGTGGTACCACACTGAAACAATCGATTAAACCTGGTTTCGATCAATATTTTAGAGGATAACGCAAGTTTGGTCTGGGATAGGTCTGGGATTTGCCCTCATCAGGCTCATACTTTCGCAGTTTTAACATACATGTTGACCTGATCGAGGGTTTTTTCTGCTTTGCATCACGTAGTAAAGTGGTACCACACTGAAGCAGACCATTAAACCTGGTTTGGATCAATATTTTAGAGGATAACGCATGTTAGGTCTGGGTTAGGTCTAGGCTTTGCCCTTGTCAGGCTCATACTTTCGCATGTTTCTCATACTTCATGGCTAGATCCTGGGCTATTTCTGGATTGGACACGTAGTAATGTGGTACCACACTGAAACAGTCAATTAAACCTGGTTTCGCTCAATATTTTAGAAGATGACGCATCTTAGGTCTAGGTTAGGCCTGGGATTTGCCCTCATCAGGGTCATACATTCGCAGTTTTAACATGCATGTTGACCTGATCGAGGGTATTTTCTGCTTTTGATCACGTAGTAAAGTGGTACCACAACTAAAGCAGTCAATTAAACCTGGCTTCGATCACTATTGTAGAGGATAACGCAAGTTAGGTCTGGGATAGGTCTCGGATTATCCCTCATCAGACTCATACTTTCGCACACTTCACATACTCGTTGACAAGAACCTGGGTTTTTTTCTGGTTTGGATCACGTAGTAATGTGGTACCACACTGAAACAGTCGATTAATCCTGGTTTTGATCAATATTTTAGAGAAAAATTCATGTTTGGTCTAGGTTAGGTCTGGGATTTGCTCTCATCAGGCTCATTCTTTCGCATATTTCTGATACTTGATGGCTAGATCCTGGGCTTTTTCTGGATTTCATCACGTAGTAATGAAGTACCACACTGAAACATTCAATTAAACCTGGTCTTGATAAATATTTTAGAGGATAACGCATGTTAGGTCTGGGTTAGGTCTAGGATTTGCCCCAACAGGCTCATACTTTCGCACATTTCTCATACTTCATGGCTGGATCCTGGGCTATTTCTGGATTGGATCATGTAGAAATGTGGTACCACATTGAAACAGTCAATTAAACATGGATTTGATCAATATTTTAGAGAATAATTCATGTTAGGTCTAGGTTAGGTCTGGGATTTGCTCTCATCAGGCTCATTCTTTCGCATATTTCTCATACTTGATGGCTAGATCCTGGGCTTTTTCTGGATTTCATCACGTAGTAATGAAGTGCAACACTGAAACAGTCAACTAAACCTGGTTTCCATCAATATTTTAGAGGACAACGCATGTTAGGTCTAGGTTAGGCCGGGGATTTCCACTCATCACACTCATACTTTCACATTCTTCACATACTTTTTGAACGGATCCTGGGTTTTTACTGGTTTGGATCACGTAGTCATGAAGTGCAACACTGAAACAGTCAATTAAACCTGGTTTCCATCAATATTTTAGAGGACAGCGCATGTTAGGTCTAGGTTAGGCCTGGGATTTGCCCACATCAGGGTCATACTTTCGCAGTTTTAACATACATGTTGACCTGATCGAGGGTTTTTTCTGCTTTGGATCACGTAGTAAAGTGGTACCACACTGAAGCAGACCATTAAACCTGGTTTGGATCAATATTTTAGAGGATAACGCATGTTAGGTCTGGGTTAGGTCTAGGCTTTGCCCTTGTCAGGCTCATACTTTCGCATGTTTCTCATACTTCATGGCTAGATCCTGGGCTATTTCTGGATTGGACACGTAGTAATGTGGTACCACACTGAAACAGTCAATTAAACCTGGTTTCGCTCAATATTTTAGAAGATGACGCATGTTAGGTCTGAGATAGGTCTGGGATTCGCCTTCATCAGGGTCATACTTTCGCGATTTTCACGTACTTGTTGAACTGATCCTGGGTTTTTTCTGGTTTGGATCACGTAGCAATGTGGTACCACACTGAAACAATCGATTAAACCTGGTTTCGATCAATATTTTAGAGGATAACGCAAGTTTGGTCTGGGATAGGTCTGGGATTTGCCCTCATCAGGCTCATACTTTCGCAGTTTTAACATACATGTTGACCTGATCGAGGGTTTTTTCTGCTTTGCATCACGTAGTAAAGTGGTACCACACTGAAGCAGACCATTAAACCTGGTTTGGATCAATATTTTAGAGGATAACGCATGTTAGGTCTGGGTTAGGTCTAGGCTTTGCCCTTGTCAGGCTCATACTTTCGCATGTTTCTCATACTTCATGGCTAGATCCTGGGCTATTTCTGGATTGGACACGTAGTAATGTGGTACCACACTGAAACAGTCAATTAAACCTGGTTTCGCTCAATATTTTAGAAGATGACGCATGTTAGGTCTAGGTTAGGCCTGGGATTTGCCCTCATCAGGGTCATACATTCGCAGTTTTAACATGCATGTTGACCTGATCGAGGGTATTTTCTGCTTTTGATCACGTAGTAAAGTGGTACCACAACTAAAGCAGTCAATTAAACCTGGCTTCGATCACTATTGTAGAGGATAACGCAAGTTAGGTCTGGGATAGGTCTCGGATTATCCCTCATCAGACTCATACTTTCGCACACTTCACATACTCGTTGACAAGAACCTGGGTTTTTTTCTGGTTTGGATCACGTAGTAATGTGGTACCACACTGAAACAGTCGATTAAACCTGGTTTCGATTAATATTTTTAAGGATAACGCATGTTAGGTCTGGGTTAGGTCTAGGATTTGCCCCAACAGGCTCATACTTTCGCAGATTTCTCATACTTCATGGCTGGATCCTGGGCTATTTCTGGATTGGATCACGTAGAAACGTGGTACCACATAGAAACAGTCAATTAATCCTGGTTTTGATCAATATTTTAGAGAAAAATTCATGTTTGGTCTAGGTTAGGTCTGGGATTTGCTCTCATCAGGCTCATTCTTTCGCATATTTCTGATACTTGATGGCTAGATCCTGGGCTTTTTCTGGATTTCATCACGTAGTAATGAAGTACCACACTGAAACATTCAATTAAACCTGGTCTTGATAAATATTTTAGAGGATAACGCATGTTAGGTCTGGGTTAGGTCTAGGATTTGCCCCAACAGGCTCATACTTTCGCACATTTCTCATACTTCATGGCTGGATCCTGGGCTATTTCTGGATTGGATCATGTAGAAATGTGGTACCACATTGAAACAGTCAATTAAACATGGATTTGATCAATATTTTAGAGAATAATTCATGTTAGGTCTAGGTTAGGTCTGGGATTTGCTCTCATCAGGCTCATTCTTTCGCATATTTCTCATACTTGATGGCTAGATCCTGGGCTTTTTCTGGATTTCATCACGTAGTAATGAAGTGCAACACTGAAACAGTCAACTAAACCTGGTTTCCATCAATATTTTAGAGGACAACGCATGTTAGGTCTAGGTTAGGCCGGGGATTTCCACTCATCACACTCATACTTTCACATTCTTCACATACTTTTTGAACGGATCCTGGGTTTTTACTGGTTTGGATCACGTAGTCATGAAGTGCAACACTGAAACAGTCAATTAAACCTGGTTTCCATCAATATTTTAGAGGACAGCGCATGTTAGGTCTAGGTTAGGCCTGGGATTTGCCCACATCAGGGTCATACTTTCGCAGTTTTAACATACATGTTGACCTGATCGAGGGTTTTTTCTGCTTTGGATCACGCAGTAAAGTGGTACCACACTGAAACAGTCGATTAAACCTGGTTTCGATCAATATTTTTGAGGATAACGCATTTTAGGTCTAGGTTAGGCCGGGGATTTTCACTCATCAGACTCATACTTTCGCATTCTTCACATACTTGTTGAACGGATCCTGGGCTTTTCTGGTTTGGATTACGTAGTAATGTGGGACCACACTGAAACAATCAATTAAACCTGGTCTTGATAAATATTATAGAGGATAATGCATGTTAGGTCTGGGATAGGTCTGGGATTTGCCCTCATCAGACTCATACTTTCGCACACTTCACATACTCGTTGAATAGATCCTGGGTTTTTACTGGTTTGGATCACGTAGTAATGTGGTACCACACTGAAACATTCAATTAAACCTGGTCTTGATAAATATTTTAGAGGATAACGCATGTTAGGTTTGGGTTAGGTCTAGGATTTGCCCTCATCAGGCTCATACTTTCGCATATTTCTCCTACTTCATGGCTAGATCCTGGGCTGTTTCTGGATTGTATCACGTAGTAATGTGGGACCACACTGAAACAATCAATTAAACCTGGTCTTGATAAATATTATAGAGGATAACGCATGTTAGGTCTGGGTTAGGTTTAGGATTTGCCCCAACAGGCTCATACTTTCGCATATTTTTCATACTTCATGGCTGGATCCTGGGCTATTTCTGGATTGGATCACGTAGAAATGTGGTACCACATTGAAACAGTCAATTAAACCTGGATTTGATCAATATTTTAGAGAATAATTCATGTTAGGTCTAGGTTAGGTCTGGGATTTGCTCTCATCAGGCTCATTCTTTCGCATATTTTTCATACTTGATAGCTAGATCCTGGGCTTTTTCTGGATTTCATCACGTAGTAATGAAGTGCAACACTGAAACAGTCAATTAAACCAGGTTTCGGTCAATATTTTCGAGGATAACGCATGTTAGGTCTAGGTTAGGCCGGGGATTTCCACTCATCACACTCATACTTTCACATTCTTCACATACTTTTTGAACGGATCCTGGGTTTTTACTGGTTTGGATCACGTAGTCATGAAGTGCAACACTGAAACAGTCAATTAAACCTGGTTTCCATCAATATTTTAGAGGACAGCGCATGTTAGGTCTAGGTTAGGCCTGGGATTTGCCCACATCAGGGTCATACTTTCGCAGTTTTAACATACATGTTGACCTGATCGAGGGTTTTTTCTGCTTTGGATCACGCAGTAAAGTGGTACCACACTGAAACAGTCGATTAAACCTGGTTTCGATCAATATTTTTGAGGATAACGCATTTTAGGTCTAGGTTAGGCCGGGGATTTTCACTCATCAGACTCATACTTTCGCATTCTTCACATACTTGTTGAACGGATCCTGGGCTTTTCTGGTTTGGATTACGTAGTAATGTGGGACCACACTGAAACAATCAATTAAACCTGGTCTTGATAACTATTATAGAGGATAATGCATGTTAGGTCTGGGATAGGTCTGGGATTTGCCCTCATCAGACTCATACTTTCGCACACTTCACATACTCGTTGAATAGATCCTGGGTTTTTACTGGTTTGGATCACGTAGTAATGTGGTACCACACTGAAACATTCAATTAAACCTGGTCTTGATAAATATTTTAGAGGATAACGCATGTTAGGTTTGGGTTAGGTCTAGGATTTGCCCTCATCAGGCTCATACTTTCACATATTTCTCCTACTCCATGGCTAGATCCTGGGCTGTTTCTGGATTGTATCACGTAGTAATGTGGGACCACACTGAAACAATCAATTAAACCTGGTCTTGAAAAATATTTTAGAGGATAACGCATGTTAGGTTTGGGTTAGGTCTAGGATTTGCCCTCATCAGGCTCATACTTTCGCATATTTCTCAAACTTCATGGCTAGATCCAGGGCTGTTTCTGGATTGTATCACGTAGTAATGTGGGACCACACTGAAACAATCAATTAAACCTGGTCTTGATAAATATTATAGAGGATAATGCATGTTAGGTCTGCGATAGGTCTGGCATTTGCCCTCATCAGACTCATACTTTCGCACACTTCACATACTCCTTGAACAGATCCTGGGTTATTTTCTGGTTTGGATCACATAGTAATGTGGTACCACACTGAAACAGACGATTAAACCAGGTTTCGATCAATATTTTCGAGGATAACGCATGTTAGGTCTAGGTTAGGCCGGGGATTTTCACTCATCAGACTCATACTTTCGCATTCTTCACATACTTGTTGAACGGATCCTGGGTTTTTCTGGTTTGGATTACGTAGTAATGTGGGACCACACTGAAACAATCAATTAAAGCTGGTCTTGATAAATATTATAGAGGATAATGCATGTTAGGTCTGCGATAGGTCTGGGATTTGCCCTCATCAGACACATACTTTCGCACACTTCACATACTTGTTGAATGGATCCTGGGTTTTTCTGGTTTGGATTACGTAGTAATGTGGGACCACACTGAAACAATCAATTAAAGCTGGTCTTGATAAATATTATAGAGGATAATGCATGTTAGGTCTGCGATAGGTCTGGGATTTGCCCTCATCAGACTCATACTTTCGCACACTTCACATACTCGTTGACAAGATCCTGGGTTTTTTCTGGTTTGGATCACGTAGTAATGTGGTACCACACTGAAACAGACGATTAAACCAGGTTTCGATCAATATTTTTGAGGATAACGCATGTTACGTCTAGGTTAGGCCGGGGTTCTTCACTCATCACACTCATACTTTCGCATTCTTCACATACTTGTTGAACGGATCCTGGGTTTTTACTGGTTTCCATCACGTAGTAATGAAGTGCAACACTGAAACAGTCAATTAAACCTGGTTTCCATCAATATTTTAGAGGACAACGCATGTTATGTCTAGGTTAGGCCGAGGATTTTCACTCATCAAACTCATACTTTCGCATTCTCCACATACTTGTGAACAGATCCTGGGTTTCTACTGGTTTGGATCACGTGGTAATGTGGTACCACACTGAAACATTCAATTAAACGTGGTCTTCATAAATATTTTAGAGGATAACTCATGTTAGGTTTGGGTTAGGTCTAGGATTTGCCCTCATCAGGCTCATACTTTCGCATATTTCTCATACTTCATGGCTAGATCCTGGGCTGTTTCTGGATTGTATCACGTAGTAATGTGGGACCACACTGAAACAATCAATTAAACCTGGTCTTGATAAATATTTTAGAGGATAATGCATGTTAGGTCTGGGATAGGTCTGGGATTTGCCCTCATCAGACTCATACTTTCGCAAACTTCACATACTCGTTGAACAGATCCTGCGTTATTTTCTGGTTTGGATCACATAGTAATGTGGAACCACACTGAAACAGACGATTGAACCTGGTTTCGATCAATATTTTTGAGGATAACGCATGTTAGGTCTAGGTTAGGCCGAGGATTTTCACTCATCAGACACATACTTTCGCATTCCTCACATACTTGTTGAACGGATCCTGGGTTTTTTCTGGTATGGGTCACGTAGTAGTGTGGAACCACACTGAAACAGTCGATTGAACCTGGTTTCGATCAATATTTTAGAGGATAACGCAAGTTAGGTTCTGGTTTGGATCACGTAGTAATGTGGTACCACACTGAAACAGTCCATTAAACCTTGTTTGGATCAATATTTTAGAGGATAACGCATGTTAGGGCTAGGATAGCCCTGGGATTTTCACTCATCAGACTCATACTTTCGCATTCTTCACATACTTGTTGAACAGATACAGGGTTTTTTCTGGTTAGCATCACATAGTAATGTGGTACCACACTGAAACAGACGATTAAACCAGGTTTCGATCAATATTTTTGAGGATAACGCATGTTAGGTCTAGGTTAGGCCTGGGATTTTCACTCATCAGACACATACTTTCGCATTCCTCACATACTTGTTGAACGGATCCTGGGTTTTTTCTGGTATGGATCACGTAGTAATGTGGGACCACACTGAAACAGTCAATTAAACCTGGTTTCGATCAATATTTTAGAGAATAATTCATGTTAGGTCTAGGTTAGGTCTGGGATTTGCTCTCATCAGGCTCATTCTTTCGCATATTTCTCATACTTGATGGCTAGATCCTGGGCTTTTTCTGGATTGCATCACGTAGTAGTGTGGTACCACACTGAACCAGTCGATTGAACCTGGTTTCGATCAATATTTTAGAGGATAACGCAAGTTTGGTCTGGGATAGGTCTGGGATTTTCACTCATCAGACTCATACTTTCGCATTCTTCACATACTTTTTGAACGGATCCTGGGTTTTTACTGGTTTGGATCACGTAGTAATGTGGCACCACGCTGAAACAGTCAATTAAAACTGGTCTCGATCAATATTTTAGAGGATAACGCAAGTTTGGTCTGGGATAGGTCTGTGATTCGCCCTCATCAGGCTCATACTTTCGCATTTTTCACATACTTGTTGAACTGATCCTGGGTTTTTTATGGTTTGGATCACGTAGCAATGTGGTACCACACTGAAACAGTCGATTAAACCTGGTTTGGATCAATATTTTAGAGGATAACGCATGTTAGGTCTAGGTTAGGTCTGGGATTTTCACTGATCAGACTCATACTTTCGCATTCTTCACATACTTTTTGAACGGATCCTGGGTTTTTTCTGGTTTGGATCACGTAGTAATGTGGGACCACACTGAAACAATCAATTAAACCTGGTCATGATAACTATTTTAGAGGATAACGCATGTTAGGTTTGGGTTAGGTCTAGGATTTGCCCTCAACAGGCTCATACTTTCGCATATTTCTCATACTTCATGGCTAGATCCTGGGCTGTTTCTGGATTGTATCACGTAGTAATGTGGTACCACGCTGAAGCAGTCAATTAAGCCTGATTTCGATCAATATTTTAGAGGATAACGCAAGTTAGGTCTGGGATAGGTCTGGGATTCGCCCTCATCAGGCTCATACTTTCACACACTTCACGTACTCGTTTAACAGATCCTGGGTTTTTTCTGGTTTGGTTCACATAGTAATGTGGTACCACACTGAAACATTCAATTAAACCTGGTCCTGATAAATATTTTAGAGGATAACGTATGTTAGGTTTGGGTTATGTCTAGGGTTTGCCCTCATCAGGCTCATACTTTCGCATATTTCTCATCCTTCATGGCTAGATCCTGGGCTGTTTCTGGATTGTACCACGTAGTAATGTGGTACCACACTGAAACAGTCGATTAAACCAGGCTTCGGTCAATATTTTTGAGGATAACGCATGTTAGGGGTAGGTTAGTCCTGGGATTTTCACTCATCAGACTCATACTTTCGCATTCTTCACATACTTGTTGAACGGATCCTGGGAATTTTCTGGATTGGTACACGTAGTAATGTGGTACCACACTGAGACACTCAATTAAACCAGGTCTTGATAAATATTTTAGAGGAAAACGCATGTTAGGTCTGGGTCAGGTCTAGAATTTGCCCCCATCATGCTCATACTTCCGCATATTTCTCATACCTCATGGCTAGATCCTGGGCTATTTCTGGATTGTATCACGTTGTAACGTGGTGCCACGCTGAAACAGTCAATTAAACCTGGTATTGATAAATATTTTAGAGGATAACGCATGTTAGGTCTGGGATAGGTCTGGGATTTGCCCTCATCAGACTCATACTTTCGCACACTTCACATATTCGTTGAACAGACCCTGGGTTATTTTCTGGTTTGGATCACATAGTAATGTGGTACCACACTGAAACAGTCGATTAAACCAGGTTTCGATCAATATTTTTGAGGGTAACGCATGTTAGGTCTGGGTTAGGTCTAGGATTTGCCCTCGTCAGGCTCATACTTTCGGATATTTCTCATACTTCATGGCTAGATCCTGGGCTATTTCTGGATTAGATCACGTAGTAGTGTGGTACCACACTGAAACAGTCAATTAAACTTGGTTTTGATCAATATTTTAGAGAATAATTCATGTTAGGTCTAGGTTAGGTCTGGGCTTTGCTCTCATCAGGCTCATTCTTTCGCATATTTCTCATACTTGATGGCTAGATCCTGGGCTTTTTCTGGGTTGCATCACATGGTAATGAGGTACAACACTGAAACAGTGAATTTAACCTGGTTTCCATCAATATTTTAGAGGACCACGCTTGTTAGGTCTAGGTTAGGCCTTGGATTTGCCCTCATCAGGGTCATACTTTCGCAGTTTTAACATACATGTTGACGTGATCGAGTGTTTTTTCTGTTTTGGATCACGTAGTAAAGTGGTACCACACTGAAACAGTCCATTAAACCTGGTTTGGATCAATATTTTAGAGGATAACGCATGTTAGGTCTAGGTTAGCTCTGGGATTTTCACTCATCAGACTCATACTTTCGCATTCTTCAAATACTTGTTGAACGGATCCTGGGTTTTTTCTTATTTGGTTCACGTAGTAATCTGGTACCACACTGGAACATTCAATTAAACCTGGTCTTGATAAATATTTTAGAGGATAACGCATTTTAAGTCTGGGATAGGTCTGGGATTTGAACTCATCAGACTCATGCTTTCGCACACTTCACATACTCGTTGAACAGATCCTGGGTTATTTTCCGGTTTGGATCACATAGTAATGTGGGACCACACTGAAACAGTCAATTAAACCTGGTTTCGATCAATATTTTAGAGAATAATTCATGTTAGGTCTAGGTTAGGTCTGGGACTTGCTCTCATCAGGCTCATTCTTTCGCATATTTCTCATACTTGATGGCTAGATCCTGGGCTTTTTCTGGATTGCATCATGTAGTAATGAAGTACATCACTGAAACAGTCAATTAAACCTGGTTTCCGTCAATATTTTAGAGGACAACGCATGTTAGGTCTAGGTTAGGCCTGGGATTTGCCCTCGTCAGGGTCATACTTTCGCAGTTTTAACATACATGTTGACCTGATCGAGGGTTTTTTCCGCTTTGGATCACGTAGTAAAGTGGTACCACACTGAAGCAGTCCATAAAACCCGGTTTGGATCAATATTTTAGAGGATAACGCATGTTAGGTTTGGGTTAGGTCTAGGATTTGCCCTCATCAGGCTCATACTTTCGCATATTTCTCATACTTCATGGCTAGATCCCGGGCTGTTTCTGGATTGCATCACGTAGTAATGAAGTACAACACTGAAACAGTCAATTAAACCTGGTTTCCATCAATATCTTAGAGGACAACGCAAGTTAGGTCTGGGATAGGTCTGGGATTTGCCCTCATCAGGCTCATACTTTCCCGTTTTTCACATACTTGTTGAACAGATGCTGGGTTTTTTCCGGTTTGGGTCACGTAGTAGGGTGGTACCACACTGAAACAATCAATTAAACCTGGTCATGATAAATATTTTAGAGGATAACGCATGTTAGGTCTAGGTTAGGTCTGGGATTTTCACTCATCAGACTCATACTTTCGCATTCTTCACATACTTTTTGAACGGATCCTGGGTTTTTTCTGGTTTGGATCACGTAGTAATGGGGGACCACACTGAAACAATCAATTAAACCTGGTCATGATAAATATTTTAGAGGATAACGCATGTTAGGTCTAGGTTAGATCTGGGATTTTCACTCATCAGACTCATACTTTCGCATTCTTCACATACTTTTTGAACGGATCCTGGGTTTTTACTGGTTTGGGTCACGTAGTAATGTGGCACCACGCTGAAACAGTCAATTAAAACTGGTCTCGATCAATATTTTAGAGGATAACGCAAGTTTGGTCTGGGATAGGTCTGTGATTCGCCCTCATCAGGCTCATACTTTCGCATTTTTCACATACTTGTTGAACTGATCCTGGGTTTTTTCTGGTTCGGATCACGTAGCAATGTGGTACCACACTGAAACAGTCGATTAAACCTGGTTTCGGTCAATATTTTAGAGGATAACGCAAGTTTGGTCTGGGATAGGTCTGGGATTTGCCCTAATCAGGCTCATACTTTCGCGTTTTTCACATACTTGTTGAACAGATCCTGGGTTTTTTCTGGTTTGGATCACGCAGTAATGTGGGACCACACTGAAACAATCAACTAAACCTGGTATTGATAAATATTTTGGAGGATAACGCATGTTAGGTCTGGGTTAGGTCTAGGATTTGCCCTCATCAGGCTCATACTTACGCATATTTCTCATACTTCATGGCTGGATCCTGGGCTATTTCTGGATTGGATCACGTAGTAATGTGGTACCACACTGAAACAGTCAATTAAACCTGGTTTTGATCAATATTTTAGAGAACAATTCATGTTAGGTCTAGGTTAGGTCTGGGATTTGCTCTCATTAGGCTCATTCATTCGCATATTTCTCATTCTTGATGCCTAGATCCTGGGCATTTTCTGGATTGCATCACGTAGTAATGAAGTACAACACTGAAACAGTCAATTAAACCTGGTTTCCATCAATATTTTGGAGGACAACGCATGTTAGGTCTAGGTTAGGCCTGGGATTTGCCCTCATCAGGGTCATACTTCCGCAGTTTTAACATACATGTTGACCTGATCGAGGGTTTTTTCTACTTTGGATCACGTAGTAAAGTGGTACCACACTGAAACAGTCCATTAAACCTGGCTTGGATCAATATTTTAGAGGATAACGCATGTTAGGTCTATGTTAGCCCTGGGATTTTCACTCATCAGACTCATACTTTCGCATTCTTCACATACTTGTTGACTGGATCCTGGGTTTTTTCTGGTTTGGATCACGTAGTAATGTGGGACCACACTGAAACCATCAATTAAACCTGGTCATGATAACTATTTTAGAGGATAACGCATGTTAGGTTTGGGTTAGGTCGAGGATTTGCCCTCAACAGGCTCATACTTTCGCATATTTCTCATACTTCATGGCTAGATCCTGGGCTGTTTCTGGACTGTATCACGTAGTAATGTGGTACCATGCTGAAACAGACAATTAAGCCTGATTTCGATCAATATTTTAGAGGATAACGCAAGTTAGGTCTGGGATAGGTCTGTGATTCGCCCTCATCAGGCTCATACTTTCGCATTTTTCACATACTTGTTGAACTGATCCTGGGTTTTTTCTGGTTTGGATCACGTAGCAATGTGGTACCACACTGAAACAGTCGATTAAACCTGGTTTCGGTCAATATTTTAGAGGATAACGCAAGTTTGGTCTGGGATAGGTCTGGGATTTGCCCTAATCAGGCTCATACTTTCGCGTTTTTCACATACTTGTTGAACAGATCCTGGGTTTTTTCTGGTTTGGATCACGCAGTAATGTGGGACCACACTGAAACAATCAACTAAACCTGGTATTGATAAATATTTTGGAGGATAACGCATGTTAGGTCTGGGTTAGGTCTAGGATTTGCCCTCATCAGGCTCATACTTACGCATATTTCTCATACTTCATGGCTGGATCCTGGGCTATTTCTGGATTGGATCACGTAGTAATGTGGTACCACACTGAAACAGTCAATTAAACCTGGTTTTGATCAATATTTTAGAGAACAATTCATGTTAGGTCTAGGTTAGGTCTGGGATTTGCTCTCATTAGGCTCATTCTTTCGCATATTTCTCATTCTTGATGCCTAGATCCTGGGCATTTTCTGGATTGCATCACGTAGTAATGAAGTACAACACTGAAACAGTCAATTAAACCTGGTTTCCATCAATATTTTGGAGGACAACGCATGTTAGGTCTAGGTTAGGCCTGGGATTTGCCCTCATCAGGGTCATACTTCCGCAGTTTTAACATACATGTTGACCTGATCGAGGGTTTTTTCTACTTTGGATCACGTAGTAAAGTGGTACCACACTGAAACAGTCCATTAAACCTGGTTTGGATCAATATTTTAGAGGATAACGCATGTTAGGTCTATGTCAGCCCTGGGATTTTCACTCATCAGACTCATACTTTCGCATTCTTCACATACTTGTTGACTGGATCCTGGGTTTTTTCTGGTTTGGATCACGTAGTAATGTGGGACCACACTGAAACAATCAATTAAACCTGGTCATGATAACTATTTTAGAGGATAACGCATGTTAGGTTTGGGTTAGGTCGAGGATTTGCCCTCAACAGGCTCATACTTTCGCATATTTCTCATACTTCATGGCTAGATCCTGGGCTGTTTCTGGACTGTATCACGTAGTAATGTGGTACCACGCTGAAACAGACAATTAAGCCTGATTTCGATCAATATTTTAGAGGATAACGCAAGTTAGGTCTGGGATAGGTCTGGGATTCGCCCTCATCAGGCTCATACTTTCGCATATTTCTCATACTTGATGGCTAGATCCTGGGCTTTTTCTGGATTGCATCACGTAGTAATGAAGTACAACACTGAAACAGTCAATCAAACCTGGTTTCCATCAATATCTTAGAGGATAACGCAAGTTAGGTCTGGGATAGGGCCGGGGTTTGCCCTCATCAGGCTCATACTTTCGAGTTTTTCACATACTTGTTGAACAGATCCGGGGTTTTTTCTGGTTTGGATCACGTAGTAATGTGGGACCACACTGAAACAGTCAATTAAACCTGGTTTCGATCAATATTTTAGAGAATAATTCATGTTAGGTCTAGGTTAGGTCTGGGATTTGCTCTCATCAGGCTCATTCTTTCGCATATCTCCCATACTTGATGGCTAGATCCTGGGCTTTTTCTGGATTGCATCACGTAGTAATGAAGTACAACACAGAAACTGTCAATTAAACCTGGTTTCCATCAATATCTTAGAGGACAACGCAAGTTACGTCTGGGATAGGTCTAGGGTTTGCCCTCATCAGGCTCATACTTTCGCATATTTCTCATACTTCATGGCTAGATCCTGGGCTGTTTCTGGATTGTATCACGTAGTAATGTGGGACCACACTGGAACAATCAATTAAACCTGGTCATGATAAATATTTTAGAGGATAACGCATGTTAGGTTTGGGTTAGGTCTGGGATTCGCCCTCATCAGGCTCATACTTTCGCATATTTCTCATACTTGATGGCTAGATCCTGGGCTTTTTCTGGATTGCATCACGTAGTAATGAAGTACAACACTGAAACAGTCAATTAAACCTGGTTTCCATCAATATCTTAGAGGACAACGCAAGTTAGGTCTGGGATAGGTCTGGGATTTGCCCTCATCAGGCTCATACTTCCGCATATTTCTCATACCTCATGGCTAGATCCTGGGCTATTTCTGGATTGTATCACGTAGTAACGTGGTACCACGCTGAAACAGTCAATTAAACCTGGTTTCGATCAATATTTTAGAGGATAACGCAAGTTAGATCTGGGATAGGTCTGGGATTTGCACTCATCAGGCCCATACTTTCGCGTTTTTCACATACTTGTTGAACTGATCCTGGGTTTTTTCTGGTTTGGATCACGTAGCAATGTGGTACCACACTGAAACAGTCAATTAAACCTGGTCTTGATAAATATTTTAGAGGATAACGCATGTTAGGTCTGGGATAGGTCTAGGATTTGCCCTCATCAGACTCATACTTTCGCACACTTCACATTCTCGTTGAACAGATCCTGGGATATTTTCTGGTTTTGATCACATAGTAATGTGGTACCACACTGAAACAGTCGATTAAACCAGGTTTCGATCAATATTTTTGAGGATAACGCATGTTAGGTCTGGGTTAGGTCTAGGATTTGCCCTCGTCAGGCTCATACTTTCGCATATTTCTCATACTTCATGGCTAGATCCTGGGCTATTTCTGGATTAGATCACGTAGTAATGTGGTACCACACTGAAACAGTCAATTAAACTTGGTTTTGATGAATATTTTAGAGAATAATTCATGTTAGGTCTAGGTTAGGTCTGGGCTTTGCTCTCATCAGGCTCATTCTTTCGCATATTTCTCATACTTGATGGCTAGATCCTGGGCTTTTTCTGGGTTGCATCACATGGTAATGAGGTACAACACTGAAACAGTCAATTAAACCTGGTTTCCATCAATATTTTAGAGGACCACGCATGTTAGGTCTAGGTTAGGCCTGGGATTTGCCCTCATCAGGGTCATACTTTCGCAGTTTTAACATACATGTTGACGTGATCGAGGGTTTTTTCTGTTTTGGATCACGTAGTAAAGTGGTACCACACTGAAACAGTCCATTAAACCTGGTTTGGATCAATATTTTAGAGGATAACGCATGTTAGGTCTAGGTTAGCTCTGGGATTTTCACTCATCAGACTCATACTTTCGCATTCTTCACATACTTGTTGAACAGATCCTGGGTTTTTTCTGATTTGGTTCACGTAGTAATCTGGTACCACACTGGAACATTCAATTAAACCTGGTCTTGATAAATATTTTAGAGGATAACGCATGTTAAGTCTGGGATAGGTCTGGGATTTGAACTCTTCAGACTCATACTTTCGCACACTTCACATACTCGTTGAACAGATCCTGGGTTATTTTCTGGTTTGGATCACATAGTAATGTGGGACCACACTGAAACAGTCAATTAAACCTGGTTTCGATCAATATTTTAGAGAATAATTCATGTTAGGTCTAGGTTAGGTCTGGGATTTGCTCTCATCAGGCTCACCCTTTCGCATATTTCTCATACTTGATGGCTAGATCCTGGGCTTTTTCTGGATTGCATCACGTAGCAATGAAGTACAACACTGAAACAGTCAATTAAACCTGGTTTCCATCAATATTTTAGAGGACAACGCATGTTACGTCTAGGTTAGGCCTGGGATTTGCCCTCGTCAGGGTCATACTTTCGCAGTTTTAACATACATGTTGACCTGATCGAGGGTATTTCCGCTTTGGATCACGTAGTAAAGTGGTACCACACTGAAGCAGTCCATTAAACCCGGTTTGGATCAATATTTTAGAGGATAACGCATGTTAGGTTTGGGTTAGGTCTAGGATTTGCCCTCATCAGGCTCATACTTTCGCAAATTTCTCATACTTCATGGCTAGATCCCGGGCTGTTTCTGGATTGTATCACGTAGTAATGTGGTACCACGCTGAAACAGTCAATTAAACCTCGTTTCGATCAATATTTTAGAGGATAACGCAAGTTAGGTCTGGGATAGGTCTGGGATTCGCCCTCATCAGGCTCATACTTTCGCGTTTTTCACATACTTGTTGAACTGATCCTGGTTTTTTTCTGGTTTGGATCACGTAGCATTGTGGTACCACACTGAAACAGTCGATTAAACCTGGTTTCGATCAATATTTTAGAGGATAACGCATGTTAGGTCTAGGTTAGGCCTGGGATTTTCACTCATCAGACTCATACTTTCGCAGTTCTAACATACATGTTGACCTGATCGAGTGTTTTTTCTGCTTTGGATCACGTAGTAAAGTGGTACCACACTGAAACAGTCCATTAAACCAGGTTTGGATCTATATTTTTGAGGATAACGCATGTTAGGTCTAGGTTAGGGCTGCGATTTTCACGCATCAGACTCATACTTTCGCATTCTTCACCTACTTGTTAAACGGATCCTGGGTTTTTTCTGGTTTGGTTCACGTTGTAATGTGGGACCACACCGAAACAATCAATTAAACCTGGTCTTGATAAATATTATAGAGGATAATGCATGTTAGGTCTGGGATAGGTCTGGGATTTGCCCTCATCAGACTCATACTTTCGCACACTTCACATACTCGTTGAATAGATCCTGGGTTTTTACTGGTTTGGATCACGTAGTAATGTGATACCACACTGAAACATTCAATTAAACCTGGTCTTGATAAATATTTTAGAGGATAACGCATGTTAGGTTTGGGTTAGGTCTAGGATTTGCCCTCATCAGGCTCATACTTTCGCATATTTCTCCTACTTCATGGCTGGATCCTGGGCTATTTCTGGATTGGATCACGTAGAAACGTGGTACCACATTGAAACAGTCAATTAAACCTCGTTTCGATCAATATTTTAGAGGATAACGCAAGTTAGGTCAGGGATAGGTCTGGGATTCGCCCTCATCAGGCTCATACTATCGCGTTTTTCACATACTTGCTGAACTGATCCTGGGTTTTTTCTGGTTTGGTTCACGTAGTAATGTGGTACCACACTGAAACAGTCCATTAAACCTGGTTTCGCTCAATATTTTAGAAGATAACGCATGTTAGGTCTAGGTTAGGCCTGGGATTTGCCCTCATCAGGGTCATACTTTCGCAGTTTTAACATGCATGTTGACCTGATCGATGGTTTTTTCTGCTTTGGATCACGTAGTAAAGTGGTACCACACTAAAACAGTCAATTAAACCTGGTTTCGATCAATATTTTAGAGGATAACGCAAGTTAGGTCTGGGATAGGTCTAGGATTTGCCCTCATCAGGCTCATTCTTTCGCATATTTCTCATACTTGATGGCTAGATCCTGGGCTTTTTCTGGATTGCATCACGTAGTATTGTGGTACCACACTGAAACATTCAATTAAACCTGGTTTCGATCAATATTTTAGAGGATAACGCAAGTTAGGTCAGGGATAGGTCTGGGATTCGCCCTCATCAGGCTCATACTATCGCGTTTTTCACATACTTGCTGAACTGATCCTGGGTTTTTTCTGGTTTGGTTCACGTAGTAATGTGGTACCACACTGAAACAGTCCATTAAACCTGGTTTCGCTCAATATTTTAGAAGATAACGCATGTTAGGTCTAGGTTAGGCCTGGGATTTGCCCTCATCAGGGTCATACTTTCGCAGTTTTAACATGCATGTTGACCTGATCGATGGTTTTTTCTGCTTTGGATCACGTAGTAAAGTGGTACAACACTGAAACAGTCAATTAAACCTGTTTTCCATCAATATTTTAGAGGACAACGCATGTTACGTCTAGGTTAGGCCTGGTATTTGCCCTTGTCAGGGTCATACTTTCGCAGTTTTAACATACATGTTGACCTGATCGAGGGTTTTATCCGCTTTGGATCACGTAGTAAAGTGGTACCACACTGAAGCAGTCCATTAAACCCGGTTTGGATCAATATTTTAGAGGATAACGCAAGTTTGGTCTGGGATAGGTCTGGGATTCGCCCTCATCAGGCTCATACTTTCGCGTTTTTCACATACTCGTTGAACTAATCCTGGGTTTTTTCTGGTTTGGATCACGTAGTAATGTGGGACCACACAGAAACAATCAATCAAACCTGGTATTGATAAATATTTTAGAGGACAACGCCAGTTAGGTCTGGGATAGGTCTGGGATTTGCTCTCATCAGGCTCATACTTTCGCGTTTTTCACATACTTGTTAAACAGATCCTGGGTTTTTTCTGGTTTGGATCACGTAGTAGTGTGGTACCACGCTGAAACAGTCAATTAAAACCGGTTTCGATCATTATTTTAGAGGATAACGCAAGTTAGGTCTGGGATAGGTCTGGGATTAGCCCTCATCAGGCTCATACTTTCGCATATTTCTCATACTTGATGGCTAGATCCTGGGCTTTTTCTGGATTGCATCACGTTGTAATGAAGTACAACACTGAAACAGTCAATCAAACCTGGTTTCCATCAATATCATCGAGGACAACGCAAGTTAGGTCTGGGATAGGCCTGGGATTTGCCCTCATCAGGCTCATACTTTCGCGTTTTTCACATACTTGTTGAACAGATCCTGGGTTTTTTCTGGTTTGGATGACGTAGTTGTGTGGTACCACACTGAAACAGTCCATTAAACCTGGTTTGGATCAATATTTTAGAGGATAACGCATGTTAGGTCTAGGTTAGGTCTGGGATTTTCACTCATCAGACTCATACTTTCGCATTCTTCACATACTTCATGGCTAGATCCTGGGCTGTTTCTGGATTCTATCACGTAGTAATGTGGTACCACGCTGAAACAGTCAATTAAACCTGGTTTCGTTCAATATTTTAGAGGATAACGCAAGTTAGGTCTGGGATAGGTCTGGGATTTGCCCTCATCAGGCTCATACTTTCGCATTCTTCACATACTTTTTGAACGGATCCTGGGTTTTTTCTGGTTTGGATCACGTAGTAATGTGGGACCACACTGAAACAATCAATTAAACCTGGTATTGATAAATATTTTAGAGGATACTGCATGTTAGGTCCGGGATAGGTCTGGGATTTGCCCTCATCAGACTCATACTTTCGCACACTTCACATACTCGTTGAACAGATCCTGGGTTATTTTCTGGTTTGGATCACATAGTAATGTGGTACCACACTGAAACAGTCGATTAAACCAGGTTTGGATCAATATTTTTGAGGATAACGCATGTTAGGTCTAGGTTAGGCCGGGGTTTTTCACTCATCAGACTCATACTTTCGCATTCTTCACATACTTGTTGAACGGATCCTGGGTTTTTACTGGTTTGGATCACGTAGTAATGTGGTACCACGCTGAAACAGTCAATTAAAACTGGTTTCGATCAATATTTTAGAGGATAACGCATGTTAGGTCTAGGTTAGGCCGGGGATTTTCACTCAGCAGACTCATACTTTCGCATCCTTCACATACTTTTTGAACGGATCCTGGGTTTTTACTGGTTTGGATCACGTAGTAATGTGGTACCACACTGAAACATTCAATTAAACCTTGTCTTGATAAATATTTTAGAGGATAACGCATGTTAGGTCTGGGTTAGGTCTAGGGTTTGCCCTCATCAGGCTCATACTTTCGCATATTGCTCATACTTCATGGCTAGATCCTGGGCTGTTTCTGGATTGTATCACGTAGTAATGTGGTACCACGCTGAAACAGTCAATTAAACCTGGTTTCGTTCAATATTTTAGAGGATAACGCAAGTTAGGTCTGGGATAGGTCTGGGATTTGCCCTCATCAGGCTCATACTTTCGCGTTTTTCACATACTTGTTGAACAGATCCTGGGTTTTTTCTGGTTTGGGTCACGTAGTAGTGTGGTACCACACTCAAACTGTCGATTAAACCTGGTTTCGATCAATATTTTTGAGGATAACGCATGTTAGGTCTGGGTTAGGCCGGGGATTTTCACTCATCAGACTCATACTTACGCATATTTCTCATACTTCATGGCTAGATCCTGGGCTGTTTCTGGATTGTATCTCGTGGTAATGTGGTACCACGCTGAAACAGTCAGTTAAGCCTGATTTCGATCAATATTTTAGAGGATAACGCAAGTTAGGTCTGGGATAGGTCTGGGATTCGCCCTCATCAGGCTCATACTTTCGCATATTTCTCATACTTGATGGCTAGATCCTGGGCTTTTTCTGGATTGCATCACGTAGTAATGAAGTACAACACTGAAACAGTCAATTAAACCTGGTTTCCATCAATATCCTAGAGGACAACGCATGTTAGGTCTGGGATAGGTCTGGGATTTGCCCTCATCAGGCTCATACTTTCGTGTTTTTCACATACTTGTTGAACAGATCCTGGGGTTTTTCTGGTTTGGGTTACGTAGTAATGTGGTACCACACTGAAACAGTCGATTAAACCAGGTTTCGATCAATATTTGGAGGATAACGCATGTTAGGGGTAGGTTAGTCCTGGGATTTTCACTCATCAGACTCATACTTTCGCATTCTTCACATACTTGGTGAACGGATCCTGGGAATTTTCTGGATTGGTACACGTAGTAATGTGGTACCACACTGAGACATTCAATTAAACCAGGTCTTGATAAATATTTTCGAGGAAAACGCATGTTAGGTCTGGGTCAGGTCTAGAATTTGCCCTCATAATGCTCATACTTTCGCATATTTCTCATACCTCATGGCTAGATCCTGGGCTATTTCTGGATTGTATCACGTAGTAACGTGGTACCACGCTGAAACAGTCAATTAAACCTGGTTCCGATCAATATTTTAGAGGATAACGCAAGTTAGATCTGGGATAGGTCTGGGATTTGCCCTCATCAGGCTCATACTGTCGCGTTTTTCACATACTTGTTGAACAGATCCTGGGTTTTTTCTGGTTTGGGTCACGTAGTAGTGTGGTACCACACTGAAACAGTCGATTAAACATGGTTTCGATCAATATTTTTGAGGATAACGCATGTTAGGTCTAGGTTAGGCCGAGGATTTTCACACATCAGACTCATACTTTCGCATTCTTCACATACTTGTTGAACGGATCCTAGGTTTCTACTGGTTTGGATCACATAGTAATGTGGTACCACACTGAGACAGTCAATTAAACCTGGTTTCGATCAATATTTTAGAGAATAATTCATGTTAGGTCTAGGTTTGGTCTGGGATTTGCTCTCATCAAGCTCATTCTTTCGCATATTTCTCATACTTGATGTCTAGATCCTGGGCTTTTTCTGGATTGCATCACGTAGTAATGAAGTACAACACTGAAACAGTCAATTAAACCTGGTTTCGGTCAATATTTTAGAGGATAACGCAAGTTAGGTCTGGGATAGGCCTGGGATTTGCCCTCGTCAGGGTCATACTTACGCAGTTTTAACATACATGTTGACCTGATCGAGTGTTTTTTCCGCTTTGGATCACGTAGTAAAGTGGTACCACACTGAAGCAGTCCATTAAACCCGGTTTGGATCAATATTTTAGAGGATAACGCATGTTAGGTTTGGGTTAGGTCTAGGATTTGCCCTCACCAGGCTCATACTTTCGCATATTTCTCATACTTCATGGCTAGATCCCGGGCTGTTTCTGGATTGTATCACGTAGTAATGTGGTACCACGCTGAAACAGTCAATTAAACCTCGTTTCGATCAATATTTTAGAGGATAGCGCAAGTTAGGTCTGGGATAGGTCTGGGATTCGCCCTCATCAGGCTCATACTTTCGCGTTTTTCACATACTTGTTGAACTGATCCAGGGTTTTTTCTGGTTTGGATCACGTAGCAATGTGGTACCACGCTGAAACAGTCAATTAAACCTGGTTCCGATCAATATTTTAGAGGATAACGCAAGTTAGGTCAGGGATTGGTCTGGGATTCGCCCTCATCAGGCTCATACTATCGCGTTTTTCACATACTTGTTGAACTGATCCTGGGTTTTTTCTGGTTTGGTTCACGTAGTAATGTGGTACCACACTGAAACAGTCCATTAAACCTGGTTTCGCTCAATATTTTAGAAGATAACGCATGTTAGGTCTAGGTTAGGCCTGGGATTTGCCCTCATCAGGGTCATACTTTCGCAGTTTTAACATGCATGTTGACCTGATCGATGGTTTTTTCTGCTTTGGATCACGTAGTAAAGTGGTACCACACTAAAACAGTCAATTAAACCTGGTTTCGATCAATATTTTAGAGGATAACGCAAGTTAGATCTGGGTCAGTTCTGGGATTTGCCCCCATCAGACTCATACTTTCGCATACTTCACGTACTTGTTGAACGGATCCTGGGTTTTTTTCTGGTTTGGATCACGTAGTAATGTGGTACCACACTGAAACAATCGAATAAACATGGTTTCGATCAATATTTTTAAGGATAACGCATGTTAGATCTAGGTTAGGCCGAGGATTTTCACTCATCAGACTCATACTTTCGCATTCTTCACATACTTGCTGAACGGATCCTGGGTTTTTACTGGTTTGGATCACATAGTAATGTGGTACCACACTGAAACAGTCAATTAAACCTGGTTTCGATCAATATGTTAGAGAATAATTCATGTTAGGTCTAGGTTTGGGCTGGGATTTGCTCTCATCAGGCTCATTCTTTCGCATATTTCTCATACTTGATGTATAGATCCTGGGCTTTTTCTGGATTGCATCACGTAGTAATGAAGTGCAACACTGAAACAGTCAATTACACCTGGTTTCCATCAATATTTTAGAGGACAACGCATGTTAGGTCTAGGTTAGGCCTGGGATTTGCCCTCGTCAGGGTCATACTTTCGCAGTTTCAACATACATGTTGGCCAGATCGAGGGTTATTTCCGCTTTGGATCACGTAGTAAAGTGGTACCACACTGAAGCAGTCCATTAAACCCGGTTTGGATCAATATTTTAGAGGATAACGCATGTTAGGTTTGGGTTAGGTCTAGGATTTGCCCTCATCAGGCTCATACTTTCGCATATTTCTCATACTTCATGGCTATATCCCGGGCTGTTTCTGGATTGTATCACGTAGTAATGTGGTACCACGCTGAAACAGTCAATTAAACCTCGTTTCGATCAATATTTTAGAGGATAACGCAAGTTAGGTCTGGGATAGGTCTGGGATTCGCCCTCATCAGGCTCATACTTTCGCGTTTTTCACATAGTTGTTGAACTGATCCTGGGTTTTCTCTGGTTTGGATCACGTAGCAATGTGGTACCACACTGAAACAGTCGATTAAACCTGGTTTCGATCAATATTTTAGAGGATAACGCAAGTTAGGTCTGGGATAGGTTTGGGATTCGCCCTCATCAGGCTCATACTTTCGCGTTTTTCACATACTTGTTGAACTGGGTTTTTTCTGGTTTGGATCACGTAGCAATGTGGTACCACACTGAAACAGTCGATTAAACCTGGTTTCGATCAATATTTTAGAGGATAACGCAAGTTTGGTCTGGGATAGGTCTGGGATCTGCCCTCATCAGACTCATACTTTCGCATTCTTCACATACTTGTTGAACGGATCCTGGGTTTTTTCTGGTTTGGATCACGTAATAATGTGGGACCACACTGAAACAGTCGATTAAACCTGGTTTCTATTAATATTTTTGAGGATAACGCATGTTAGGTCTGGGATTTGCCCTCATCAGGCTCATACTTTCGCAGTTTTAACATGCATGTTGACCTGATCGAGGGTTTTTTCTGCATTGGATCACGCAGTAAAGTGGTACCACACTAAAACAGTCAATTAAACCTGGTTTCGATCAACATTTTAGAGGATAACCAAAGTTATGTCTGGGATAGGTCTAGGATTTGCTCTCATCAGGCTCATTCTTTCGCATATTTCTCATACTTGATGGCTAGATCCTGGGCTTTTTCTGGATTGCATCACGTAGTAATGAAGTACAACACTGAAACAGTCAATTAAACCTGGTTTCCATCAATATTTTAGAGGACAACGCATGTTACGTCTAGGTTAGGCCTGGTATTTGCCCTCGTCAGGGTCATACTTTCGCAGTTTTAACATACATGTTGACCTGATCGAGGGTTTTATCCGCTTTGGATCACGTAGTAAAGTGGTACCACACTGAAGCAGTCCATTAAACCCGGTTTGGATCAATATTTTAGAGGATAACGCAAGTTTGGTCTGGGATAGGTCTGGGATTCGCCCTCATCAGGCTCATACTTTCGCGTTTTTCACATACTTGTTGAACAGATCCTGGGTTTTTTCTGGTTTGGATCATGTAGTAATGTGGGACCACACTGAAACAGTCAATTAAACCTGGTTTCGATCAATATTTTAGAGAATAATTCATGTTAGGTCTAGGTTAGGTCTGGGATTTGCTCTCATCAGGCTCATTCTTTCGCATATCTCTCATACTTGATGGCTAGATCCTGGGCTTTTTCTGGATTGCATCACGTAGTAATGAAGTACAACACAGAAACAGTCAATTAAACCTGGTTTCCATGAATATCTTAGAGGACAACGCAAGTTAGGTCTGGGATAGGTCTGGGATTTGCTCTCATCAGGCTCATACTTTCGCGTTTTTCACATACTTGTTGAACAGATCCTGGGTTTTTTCTGGTTTGGATCACGTAGTAATGTGGTACCACGCTGAAACAGTCAATTAAACCTGGTTTCGATCAATATTTTTGAGGGTAACGCATGTTAGGTCTGGGTTAGGCCGGGGATTTTCACTCATCAGACTCATACCTTCGCATATTTCTCATACTTCATGGCTAGATCCTGGGCTGTTTCTGGATTGTAACTCGTGGTAATGTGGTACCACGCTGAAACAGTCTATTAAGCCTGATTTCGATCAATATTTTAGAGGATAACGCAAGTTAGGTCTGGGATAGGTCTGGGATTCGCCCTCATCAGGCTCATACTTTCGCATATTTCTCATACTTGATGGCTAGATCCTGGGCTTTTTCTGGATTGCATCACGTAGTAATGAAGTACAACACTGAAACAGTCAATTAAACCAGGTTTCCATCAATGTCTTAGAGGACAACGCAAGTTAGGTCTGGGATAGGTCTGGGATTTGCTCTCATCAGGCTCATTCTTTCGCGTTTTTCACATACTTGTTGAACAGATCCTGGGTTTTTTCTGGTTTGGATCACGTAGTAGTGTGGTACCACACTGAAACAGTCCATTAAACCTGGTTTGGATCAATATTTTAGAGGATAACGCATGTTAGGTCTAGGTTAGGTCTGGGATTTTCACTCATCAGACTCATACTTTCGCATTCTTCACATACTTTTTGAACGGATCCTGGTTTTTTTCTGGTTTGGATCACGTAGTAATGTGGGACCACACTGAAACAATCAATTAAACCTGGTATTGATAAATATTTTAGAGGATAACGCATGTTAGGTCCGGGATAGGTCTGGGATTTGCCCTCATCAGACTCATACTTTCGCACACTTCACATACTCGTTGAACAGATCCTGGGTTATTTTCTGGTTTGGATCACATAGTAATGTGGTACCACACTGAAACAGTCGATTAAACCAGGTTTGGATCAATATTTTTGAGGATAACGCATGTTAGGTCTAGGTTAGGCCGGGGTTTTTCACTCATCAGACTCATACTTTCGCATTCTTCACATACTTGTTGAACGGATCCTGGGTTTTTACTGGTTTGGATCACGTAGTAATGTGGTACCACGCTGAAACAGTCAATTAAAACTGGTTTCGATCAATATTTTAGAGGATAACGCATGTTAGGTCCAGGTTAGGCCGGGGATTTTCACTCAGCAGACTCATACTTTCGCATCCTTCACATACTTGTTGAACGGATCCTGGGTTTTTACTGGTTTGGATCACGTAGTAATGTGGTACCACACTGAAACATTCAATTAAACCTTGTCTTGATAAATATTTTAGAGGATAACGCAAGTTAGGTCTGGGATAGGTCTGGGATTCGCCCTCATCAGGCTCATACTTTCGCATATTTCTCATACTTGATGGCTAGATCCTGGGCTTTTTCTGGATTGCATCACGTAGTAATGAAGTACAACACTGAAACAGTCAATTAAACCTGGTTTCCATCAATATCCTAGAGGACAACGCAAGTTAGGTCTGGGATAGGTCTGGGATTTGCCCCCATCAGGCTCATACTTTCGTGTTTTTCACATACTTGTTGAACAGATCCTGGGTTTTTTCTGGTTTGGGTTACGTAGTAATGTGGTACCACACTGAAACAGTCGATTAAACCAGGTTTCGATCAATATTTGGAGGATAACGTATGTTAGGGGTAGGTTAGTCCTGGGATTTTCACTCATCAGACTCATACTTTCGCATTCTTCACACACTTGTTGAACGGATACTGGGAATTTTCTGGATTGGTACACGTAGTAATGTAGTACCACACTGAGACATTCAATTAAACCAGGTCTTGATAAATATGTTCGAGGAAAACGCATGTTAGGTCTGGGTCAGGTCTAGAATTTGCCCTCATCATGCTCATACTTTCGCATATTTCTCATACCTCATGGCTAGATCCTGGGCTATTTCTGGATTGTATCACGTAGTAACGTGGTACCACGCTGAAACAGTCAATTAAACCTGGTTCCGATCAATATTTTAGAGGATAACGCAAGCTAGATCTGGGATAGGTCTGGGATTTGCCCTCATCAGGCTCATACTTTCGCGTTTTTCACATACTTGCTGAACAGATCCTGGGTTTTTTTCTGGTTTGGATCACGTAGTAATGTGGTACCACACTGAAACAGTCGATTAAACATGGTTTCGATCAATATTTTTGAGGATAACGCATGTTAGGTCTAGGTTAGGCCGAGGATTTTCACTCATCAGACTCATACTTTCGCATTCTTCACATACTTGTTGAACGGATCCTGGGTTTTTACTGGTTTGGATCACATAGTAATGTGGTACCACACTGAAACAGTCAATTAAACCTGGTTTCGATCAATATTTTAGAGAATAATTCATGTTAGGTCTAGGTTTGGTCTGGGATTTGCTCTCATCAAGCTCATTCTTTCGCATATTTCTCATACTTGATGTCTAGATCCTGGGCTTTTTCTGGATTGCATCATGTAGTAATGAAGTACAACACTGAAACAGTCAATTAAACCTGGTTTCCATCAATGTTTTAGAGGACAACGCATGTTAGGTCTAGGCTAGGCCTGGGATTTGCCCTCGTCAGGGTCATACTTTCGCAGTTTTAACATACATGTTGACCTGATCGAGGGTTTTTTCCGCTTTGGATCACGTAGTAAAGTGGTACCACACTGAAGCAGTCCATTAAACCCGGTTTGGGTCAATATTTTAGAGGATAACGCATGTTAGGTTTGGGTTAGGTCTAGGATTTGCCCTCATCACGCTCATACTTTCGCATATTTCTCATACTTCATGGCTAGATCCCGGGCTGTTTCAGGATTGTATCACGTAGTAACGTGGTACCACGCTGAAACAGTCAATTAAACCTGGTTTCGATTAATATTTTAGAGGATAACGCAAGTTAGGTCAGGGATACGTCTGGGATTCGCCCTCATCAGGCTCATACTTTCGCGTTTTTCACATACTTGTTGAACTGATCCTGGGTTTTTTCTGGTTTGGTTCACGTAGTAATGTGGTACCACACTGAAACAGTCGATTAAACCTGGTTTCCATCAATATCTTAGAGTACAACGCAAGTTAGGTCAGGGATACGTCTGGGATTCGCCCTCATCAGACTCATACTTTCGCATTCTTCACATACTTGTTGAACGGATCCTGGGTTTTTACTGGTTTGGATCACATAGTAATGTGGTACCACACTAAAACAGTCAATTAAACCTGGTTACGATCAATATTTTAGACGATAACGCAAGTTAGGTCTGGGATAGGTCTAGGATTTGCTCTCATCAGGCTCATTCTTTCGCATATTTCTCATACTTGATGGCTAGATCCTGGGCTTTTTCTGGATTGCATCACGTAGTAATGAAGTACAACACAGAAACAGTCAATTAAACCTGGTTTCCATCAATATTTTAGAGGACAACGCATGTTACGTCTAGGTTAGGCCTGGCATTTGCCCTCGTCAGGGTCATACTTTCGCAGTTTTAACATACATGTTGACCTGATCGAGGGTTTTTTCCGTTTTGGATCACGTAGTAAAGTGGTACCACACTGAAGCAGTCCATTAAACCCGGTTTGGATCAATATTTTAGAGGATAACGCATGTTAGGTTTGGGTTAGGTCTAGGACTTGCCCTCATCAGGCTCATACTTTCGCATATTTCTCATACTTCATGGCTAGATCCCGGGCTGTTTCTGGATTGGATCACATAGTAATGCGGTACCACACCGAAACAATCAATTAAACCTGGTCTTGATAAATATTTTAGAGGATAACGCATGTCAGGTCTGGGATAGGTCTGGGATTTGCCCTCATCAGGGTCATACTTTCGCAGTTTTAACATGCATGTTGACCTGATCGAGGGTTTTTTCTGCTTTGGATAACGTAGTAAAGTGGTACCACAACTAAAACATTCAATTAAACCTGGTTTCGATCATTATTTTAGAGGATAACGCAAGTTAGGTCTGGGATAGGTCTGGGATTAGCCCTCATCAGGCTCATACTTTCGCGTTTTTCACATACTTGTTGAACAGATCCTGGGTTTTTTCAGGTTTGAGTCACGTAGTAATGTGGTACCACACTGAAACAGTCCATTAAACCTGGTTTGGATCAATATTTTAGAGGATAACGCATGTTAGGTCTAGGTTAGGTCTGGGATTTTCACTCATCAGACTCATACTTTCGCATTCTTCACATACGTGTTGAACGGATCCTGGGTTTTTACTGGTTTGGATCACATAGTAATGTGGTACCACACTGAAACAGTCAATTAAACCTGGTTTCGATAAATATTTTTGAGGATAACGCATGTTAGGTCTGGCATAGGTCTGGGATTTGCCCTCATCAGGCTCATACTTTCGCAGTTTTAACATGCATGTTGACCTGATCGAGGGTTTTTTCTGCATTGGATCACGTAGTAAAGTGGTACCACACTAAAACAGTCAATTAAACCTGGTTTCGATCAACATTTTAGAGGATAACGAAAGCTATGTCTAGTTTAGGCCTGGGATTTGCCCTCATCAGACTCATATTTTCGCATTCTTCAGATACTTGATGAACGGATCCTGGGTTCTTTCTGGTATGGTTCACGTAGTGATGTGGTACCACACCGAAACAATCATCTAAACCTGGTCTTGATAATATATTTTAGAGGACAACGCATGTTAGGTCTGGGTTAGGTCTAGGATTTGCCCTCAACAGGGTCATACTTTCGCAGTTTTAACATGCATGTTGACCTGATGGAGGGATTTTTCTGCTGTGGATCACGTAGTAAAGTGGTACCACAACTAAAACATTCAATTAAACCTGGTTTCGATCATTATTTTAGAGGATAACGCAAGTTATGTCTAGTTTAGGCCTGGGATTTGCCCTCATCAGACTCATACTTTCGCATACTTCACATACTTGTTGAACAGATCCTGCGTTTTTTTCTGGTTTGGATCACGTAGTAATGTGGTACCACACTGAAACAGTCGATTAAACCTGGTTTCCATCAATATCTTAGAGGACAACGCAAGTTAGGTCTGGGATAGGTCTGGGATTTGCCCTCATCAGGCTCATACTTTCGCGTTCTTCACATACCTGTTGAACAGATCCTGGGTTTTTTTCTGGTTTGGATCACGTAGTAATGTGGTACCACACTGAAATAGTCCATTAAACATGGTTTCGATCAGTATGTTAGAGAATAATTCATGTTAGGTCTAGGTTTGGGCTGGGATTTGCTCTCATCAGGCTCATTCTTTCGCATATTTCTCATACTCGATGTATAGATCCTGGGCTTTTTCTGGATTGCATCACGTAGTAATGAAGTACAACACTGAAACAGTCAATTAAACCTGGTTTCCATCAATATTTTAGTGGACAACGCATATTAGGTCTAGGTTAGGCCTGGGATTTGCCCTCGTCAGGGTCATACTTTCGCAGTTTTAACATACATGTTGACCTGATCTAGGGTTTTTTCCGCTTTGGATCACGTAGTAAAGTGGTACCACACTGATGCAGTCCATTAAACCCGGTTTGGATCAATATTTTAGAGGATAACGCATGTTAGGTTTGGGTTAGGTCTAGGATTTGCCCTCATCAGGCTCATACTTTCGCATATTTCTCATACTTCATGGCTATATCCCGGGCTGTTTCTGGATTGTATCACGTAGTAATGTGGTACCACGCTGAAACAGTCAATTAAACCTCGTTTCGATCAATATTTTAGAGGATAACGCAAGTTAGGTCTGGGATAGGTCTGGGATTCGCCCTCATCAGGCTCATACTTTCGCGTTTTTCACATACTTGTTGAACTGATCCTGGGTTTTTTCTGGTTTGGATCACGTAGCAATGTGGTACCACACTGAAACAGTCGATTAAACCTGGTTTCGATCAATATTTTAGAGGATAACGCAAGTTAGGTCTGGGATAGGTCTGGGATTCGCCCTCATCAGGCTCATTCTTTCGCATATTTCTCATACTTGATGTCTAGATCCTGGGCTTTTTCTGGATTGCATCATGTAGTAATGAAGTACAACACTGAAACAGTCAATTAAACCTGGTTTCCATCAATATTTTAGAGGACAACGCACGTTAGGTCTAGGTTAGGCCTGGGATTTGCCCTCGTCAGGGTCATACTTTCGCAGTTTTAACATACATGTTGACCTGATCGAGGGTTTTTTCCGCTTTGGATCACGTAGTAAAGTGGTACCACACTGAAGCAGTCCATTAAATCCGGTTTGGGTCAATATTTTAGAGGATAACGCATGTTAGGTTTGGGTTAGGTCTAGGATTTGCCCTCATCAGGCTCATACTTTCGCGTTTTTCACATACTTGTTGAACAGATCCTGGGTTTTTTTCTGGTTTGGATCACGTAGTAATGTGGTACCACACTGAAACAGTCGATTAAACATGGTTTCGATCAATATTTTTGAGGATATCGCATGTTAGGTCTAGGTTAGGCCGAGGATTTTCACTCATCAGACTCATACTTTCGCATTCTTCACATACTTGTTGAACGGATCCTGGGTTTTTACTGGTTTGGATCACATAGTAATGTGGTACCACACTAAAACAGTCAATTAAACCTGGTTACGATCAATATTTTAGAGGATAACGCAAGTTAGGTCTGGGATAGGTCTAGGATTTGCTCTCATCAGGCTCATTCTCTCGCATATTTCTCATACTTGATGGCTAGATCCTGGGCTTTTTCTGGATTGCATCACGTAGTAATGAAGTACAACACTGAAACAGTCAATTAAACCTGGTTTCCATCAATATTTTAGAGGACAACGCATGTTACGTCTAGGTTAGGCCTGGCATTTGCCCTCGTCAGGGTCATACTTTCGCAGTTTTAACATACATGTTGACCTGATCGAGGGTTTTTTCCGTTTTGGATCACGTAGTAAAGTGGTACCACACTGAAGCAGTCCATTAAACCCGGTTTGGATCAATATTTTAGAGGATAACGCATGTTAGGTTTGGGTTAGGTCTAGGATTTGCCCTCATCAGGCTCATACTTTCGCATATTTCTCATACTTCATGGCTAGATCCCGGGCTGTTTCTGGATTGGATCACATAGTAATGCGGTACCACACCGAAACAATCAATTAAACCTGGTCTTGATAAATATTTTAGAGGATAACGCATGTCAGGTCTGGGCTAGGTCTGGGATTTGCCCTCATCAGGGTCATACTTTCGCAGTTTTAACATGCATGTTGACCTGATCGAGGGTTTTTTCTGCTTTGGATCACGTAGTAAAGTGGTACCACAACTAAAACAGTCAATTAAACCTGGTTTCGATCATTATTTTAGAGGATAACGCAAGTTAGGTCTGGGATAGGTCTGGGATTAGCCCCCATCAGGCTCATACTTTCGCGTTTTTCACATACTTGTTGAACAGATCCTAGGTTTTTTCAGGTTTGAGTCACGTAGTAATGTGGTACCACACTGAAACAGTCGATTAAACATGGTTTCGATCAATATTTTTGAGGATAACGCATGTTAGGTCTAGGTTAGGCCGAGGATTTTCACTCATCAGACTCATACTTTCGCATTCTTCACATACTTGTTGAACGGATCCTGGGTTTTTACTGGTTTGGATCACATAGTAATGTGGTACCACACTGAAACAGTCAATTAAACCTGGATTCGATAAATATTTTTGAGGATAACGCATGTTAGGTCTGGCATAGGTCTGGGATTTGCCCTCATCAGGCTCATACTTTCGCAGTTTTAACATGCATGTTGACCTGATCGAGGGTTTTTTCTGCATTGGATCACGTAGTAAAGTGGTACCACACTAAAACAGTCAATTAAACCTGGTTTCGATCAACATTTTAGAGGATAACGAAAGCTATGTCTAGTTTAGGCCTGGGATTTGCCCTCATCAGACTCATACTTTCGCATACTTCTTATACTTGTTGAACAGATCCTGGGTTTTCTTCTGGTTTGGATCACGTAGTAATGTGGTACCACACTGAAACAGTCGATTAAACCTGGTTTCCATCAATATCTTAGAGGACAACGCAAGTTAGGTCTGGGATAGGTCTGGGATTTGCCCTCATCAGGCTCATACTTTCGCGTTCTTCACATACTTGTTGAACAGATCCTGGGTTTTTTTCTGGTTTGGATCACGTAGTAATGTGGTACCACACTGAAACAGTCGATTAAACATGGTTTCGATCAATATTTTAGAGGATAACGCAAGTTAGGTCAGGGATAGGTCTGGGATTCGCCCTCATCAGGCTCCTACTTTCGCGTTTTTCACATACTTGTTGAACTGACACTGGGTTTTTTCTGGTTTGGTTCACGTAGTAATGTGGTACCACACTGAAACAGTCCATTAAACCTGGATTCGCTCAATATTTTAGAAGATAACGCATGTTAGGTCTAGGTTAGGCCTGGGATTTGCCCTCATCAGGGTCATACTTTCGCAGTTTTAACATGCATGTTGACCTGATCGAGGGTTTTTTCTGCTTTGGATCACGTAGTAATGTGGTACCACTCTGAAACAATCAATTAAACCTGGTCTTGATAAATATTTTAGAGGATAACGCTTGTTAGGTCTGGGTTAGGTCTAGGATTTGCCCACATCAGGCTCATACTTTCGCATATTTCGCATACTTCATGGCTGGATCCTGGGCTATTACTGGATTGGATCACGTAGTAATGTGGTACCACACTGAAACAGTCAATTAAACCTGGTTTCGATCAATATTTTAGAGAATAATTCATGTTAGGTCTGGGTTAGTTCTGGGATTTGCTCTCATCAGGCTCATTCTTTCGCTTATCTCTCATACTTGATGGCTAGATCCTGGGCTTTTTCTGGATTGCATCACGTAGTAATGAAGTACAAAACTGAAACAGTCAATTAAACCTGGTTTCGATCAATATTTTAGAGAATAATTCATATTAGGTCTAGGTTAGGCCTGGGATTTGCCCTCATCAGGGTCATACTTTCGCAGTTCTAACATACATGTTGACCTGATCGAGGGTTTTTTCTGCTTTGGATCACGCAGTAAAGTGGTACCACACTGAAACAGTCCACTAAACCTGGTTTGGATCAATATTTTAGAGGATAATGCATGTTAGGTCTAGGTTAGCCCTGAAATTTTCACTCATCAGACTCATATTTTCGCATTCTTCAGATGCTTGATGAACGGATCCTGGGTTCTTTCTGGTATGGTTCACGTAGTAATGTGGTACCACACCGAAACAATCATCTAAACCTGGTCTTGATAATATATTTTAGAGGACAACGCATGTTAGGTCTGGGTTAGGTCTAGGATTTGCCCTCATCAGGGTCATACTTTCGCAGTTTTAACATGCATGTTGACCTGATCGAGGGATTTTTCTGCTGTGGATCACGTAGTAAAGTGGTACCACAACTAAAACATTCAATTAAACCTGGTTTCGATCATTATTTTAGAGGATAACGCAAGTTATGTCTAGTTTAGGCCTGGGATTTGCCCTCATCAGACTCATACTTTCGCATACTTCACATACTTGTTGAACAGATCCTGGGTTTTTTTCTGGTTTGGATCACGTAGTAATGTGGTACCACACTGAAACAGTCGATTAAACCTGGTTTCCATCAATATCTTAGAGGACAACGCAAGTTAGGTCTGGGATAGGTCTGGGATTTGCCCTCATCAGGCTCATACTTTCGCGTTCTTCACATACTTGTTGAACAGATCCTGGGTTTTTTTCTGGTTTGGATCACGTAGTAATGTGGTACCACACTGAAACAGTCCATTAAACATGGTTTCGATCAATATGTTAGAGAATAATTCATGTTAGGTCTAGGTTTGGGCTGGGATTTGCTCTCATCAGGCTCATTCTTTCGCATATTTCTCATACTCGATGTATAGATCCTGGGCTTTTTCTGGATTGCATCACGTAGTAATGAAGTACAACACTGAAACAGTCAATTAAACCTGGTTTCCATCAATATTTTAGTGGACAACGCATGTTAGGTCTAGGTTAGGCCTGGGATTTGCCCTCGTCAGGGTCATACTTTCGCAGTTTTAACATACATGTTGACCTGATCTAGGGTTTTTTCCGCTTTGGATCACGTAGTAAAGTGGTACCACACTGATGCAGTCCATTAAACCCGGTTTGGATCAATATTTTAGAGGATAACGCATGTTAGGTTTGGGTTAGGTCTAGGATTTGCCCTCATCAGGCTCATACTTTCGCATATTTCTCATACTTCATGGCTATATCCCGGGCTGTTTCTGGATTGTATCACGTAGTAATGTGGTACCACGCTGAAACAGTCAATTAAACCTCGTTTCGATCAATATTTTAGAGGATAACGCATGTTAGGTTTGGGTTAGGTCTAGGATTTGCCCTCATCAGGCTCATACTTTCGCATATTTCTCATACTTCATGGCTATATCCCGGGCTGTTTCTGGATTGTATCACGTAGTAATGTGGTACCACACTGAAACAGTCGATTAAACCTGGTTTCGATCAATATTTTAGAGGATAACGCAAGTTAGGTCTGGGATAGGTCTGGGATTCGCCCTCATCAGGCTCATTCTTTCGCATATTTCTCATACTCGATGTATAGATCCTGGGCTTTTTCTGGGTTGCATCACGTAGTAATGAAGTACAACACTGAAACCGTCAATTAAACCTGGTTTCCATCAATATTTTAGAGGACCACGCATGTTAGGTCTAGGTTAGGCCTGGGATTTGCCCTCGTCAGGGTCATACTTTCGCAGTTTTAACATACATGTTGACCTAATCGAGGGTTTTTTCCGCTTTGGATCACGTAGTAAAGTGGTACCACACTGAAGCAGTCCATTAAACCCGGTTTGGATCAATATTTTAGAGGATAACGCATGTTAGGTTTGGGTTAGGTCTAGGATTTGCCCTCATCAGGCTCATACTTTCGCATATTTCTCTTACTTCATGGCTATATCCCGGGCTGTTTCTGGATTGTATCACGTAGTAATGTGGTACCACGCTGAAACAGTCAATTAAACCTCGTTTGGATCAATATTTTAGAGGATAACGCAAGTTAGGTCTGGGATAGGTCTGGGATTCGCCCTCATCAGGCTCATACTTTCGCGTTTTTCACATACTTGTTGAACTGATCCTGGGTTTTTTCTGGTTTGGATCACGTAGCAATGTGGTACCACACTGAAACAGTCGATTAAACCTGGTTTCGATTAATATTTTTGAGGATAACGCATGTTAGGTCTGGGATAGGTATGGGATTTGCCCTCATCAGGCTCATACTTTCGCAGTTTTAACATACATGTTGACCTGATCGAGGGTTTTTTCCGCTTTGGATCACGTAGTAAAGTGGTACCACACTGAAGCAGTCCATTAAATCCGGTTTGGGTCAATATTTTAGAGGATAACGCATGTTAGGTTTGGGTTAGGTCTAGGATTTGCCCTCATCAGGCTCATACTTTCGCGTTTTTCACATACTTGTTGAACAGATCCTGGGTTTTTTTCTGGTTTGGATCACGTAGTAATGTGGTACCACACTGAAACAGTCGATTAAACATGGTTTCGATCAATATTTTTGAGGATATCGCATGTTAGGTCTAGGTTAGGCCGAGGATTTTCACTCATCAGACTCATACTTTCGCATTCTTCACATACTTGTTGAACGGATCCTGGGTTTTTACTGGTTTGGATCACATAGTAATGTGGTACCACACTAAAACAGTCAATTAAACCTGGTTACGATCAATATTTTAGAGGATAACGCAAGTTAGGTCTGGGATAGGTCTAGGATTTGCTCTCATCAGGCTCATTCTCTCGCATATTTCTCATACTTGATGGCTAGATCCTGGGCTTTTTCTGGATTGCATCACGTAGTAATGAAGTACAACACTGAAACAGTCAATTAAACCTGGTTTCCATCAATATTTTAGAGGACAACGCATGTTACGTCTAGGTTAGGCCTGGCATTTGCCCTCGTCAGGGTCATACTTTCGCAGTTTTAACATACATGTTGACCTGATCGAGGGTTTTTTCCGTTTTGGATCACGTAGTAAAGTGGTACCACACTGAAGCAGTCCATTAAACCCGGTTTGGATCAATATTTTAGAGGATAACGCATGTTAGGTTTGGGTTAGGTCTAGGATTTGCCCTCATCAGGCTCATACTTTCGCATATTTCTCATACTTCATGGCTAGATCCCGGGCTGTTTCTGGATTGGATCACATAGTAATGCGGTACCACACCGAAACAATCAATTAAACCTGGTCTTGATAAATATTTTAGAGGATAACGCATGTCAGGTCTGGGCTAGGTCTGGGATTTGCCCTCATCAGGGTCATACTTTCGCAGTTTTAACATGCATGTTGACCTGATCGAGGGTTTTTTCTGCTTTGGATCACGTAGTAAAGTGGTACCACAACTAAAACAGTCAATTAAACCTGGTTTCGATCATTATTTTAGAGGATAACGCAAGTTAGGTCTGGGATAGGTCTGGGATTAGCCCCCATGAGGCTCATACTTTCGCGTTTTTCACATACTTGTTGAACAGATCCTAGGTTTTTTCAGGTTTGAGTCACGTAGTAATGTGGTACCACACTGAAACAGTCGATTAAACATGGTTTCGATCAATATTTTTGAGGATAACGCATGTTAGGTCTAGGTTAGGCCGAGGATTTTCACTCATCAGACTCATACTTTCGCATTCTTCACATACTTGTTGAACGGATCCTGGGTTTTTACTGGTTTGGATCACATAGTAATGTGGTACCACACTGAAACAGTCAATTAAACCTGGTTTCGATAAATATTTTTGAGGATAACGCATGTTAGGTCTGGCATAGGTCTGGGATTTGCCCTCATCAGGCTCATACTTTCGCAGTTTTAACATGCATGTTGACCTGATCGAGGGTTTTTTCTGCATTGGATCACGTAGTAAAGTGGTACCACTCTGAAACAATCAATTAAACCTGGTCTTGATAAATATTTTAGAGGATAACGCTTGTTAGGTCTGGGTTAGGTCTAGGATTTGCCCACATCAGGCTCATACTTTCGCATATTTCTCATACTTCATGGCTGGATCCTGGGCTATTACTGGATTGGATCACGTAGTAATGTGGTACCACACTGAAACAGTCAATTAAACCTGGTTTCGATCAATATTTTAGAGAATAATTCATGTTAGGTCTGGGTTAGTTCCGGGATTTGCTCTCATCAGGCTCATTCTTTCGCTTATCTCTCATACTTGATGGCTAGATCCTGGGCTTTTTCTGGATTGCATCACGTAGTAATGAAGTACAAAACTGAAACAGTCAATTAAACCTGGTTTCGATCAATATTTTAGAGAATAATTCATATTAGGTCTAGGTTAGGCCTGGGATTTGCCCTCATCAGGGTCATACTTTCGCAGTTCTAACATACATGTTGACCTGATCGAGGGTTTTTTCTGCTTTGGATCACGCAGTAAAGTGGTACCACACTGAAACAGTCCACTAAACCTGGTTTGGATCAATATTTTAGAGGATAATGCATGTTAGGTCTAGGTTAGCCCTGAAATTTTCACTCATCAGACTCATATTTTCGCATTCTTCAGATGCTTGATGAACGGATCCAGGGTTCTTTCTGGTATGGTTCACGTAGTAATGTGGTACCACACCGAAACAATCATCTAAACCTGGTCTTGATAATATATTTTAGAGGACAACGCATGTTAGGTCTGGGTTAGGTCTAGGATTTGCCCTCATCAGGGTCATACTTTCGCAGTTTTAACATGCATGTTGACCTGATCGAGGGATTTTTCTGCTGTGGATCACGTAGTAAAGTGGTACCACAACTAAAACATTCAATTAAACCTGGTTTCGATCATTATTTTAGAGGATAACGCAAGTTATGTCTAGTTTAGGCCTGGGATTTGCCCTCATCAGACTCATACTTTCGCATACTTCACATACTTGTTGAACAGATCCTGGGTTTTTTTCTGGTTTGGATCACGTAGTAATGTGGTACCACACTGAAACAGTCGATTAAACCTGGTTTCCATCAATATCTTAGAGGACAACGCAAGTTAGGTCTGGGATAGGTCTGGGATTTGCCCTCATCAGGCTCATACTTTCGCGTTCTTCACATACTTGTTGAACAGATCCTGGGTTTTTTTCTGGTTTGGATCACGTAGTAATGTGGTACCACACTGAAACAGTCCATTAAACATGGTTTCGATCAATATGTTAGAGAATAATTCATGTTAGGTCTAGGCTTGGGCTGGGATTTGCTCTCATCAGGCTCATTCTTACGCATATTTCTCATACTCGATGTATAGATCCTGGGCTTTTTCTGGATTGCATCACGTAGTAATGAAGTACAACACTGAAACAGTGAATTAAACCTGGTTTCCATCAATATTTTAGTGGACAACGCATGTTAGGTCTAGGTTAGGCCTGGGATTTGCCCTCGTCAGGGTCATACTTTCGCATATTTCTCATACTCGATGTATAGATCCTGGGTTTTTTCTGGTTTGGATCACGTAGCAATGTGGTACCACACTGAAACAGTCGATTAAACCTGGTTTCGATCAATATTTTAGAGGATAACGCAAGTTAGGTCTGGGATAGGTCTGGGATTCGCCCTCATCAGGCTCATTCTTTCGCATATTTCTCATACTCGATGTATAGATCCTGGGTTTTTTCTGGTTTGGATCACGTAGCAATGTGGTACCACACTGAAACAGTCGATTAAACCTGGTTTCGATTAATATTTTTGAGGATAACGCATGTTAGGTCTGGGATAGGTATGGGATTTGCCCTCATCAGGCTCATACTTTCGCAGTTTTAACATACATGTTGACCTGATCGAGGGTTTTTTCCGCTTTGGATCACGTAGTAAAGTGGTACCACACTGAAGCAGTCCATTAAACCCGGTTTGGATCAATATTTTAGAGGATAACGCAAGATTGGTCTGGGATAGGTCTGGGATTCGTCCTCATCAGGCTCATACTTTCGCGTTTTTCACATACTTGTTGAACTGATCCTGGGTTTTTTCTGGTTTGGATCACGTAGTAATGTGGGACCACACTGAAACAATCAATTAAACCTGGTATTGATAAATGTTTTAGAGGACAACGCAAGTTAGGTCTGGGATAGGTCTGGGATTTGCTCTCATCAGGCTCATACTTTCGCGTTTTTCACATACTTGTTGAACAGATCCTGGGTTTTTTCTGGTTTAGATCACGTAGTAGTGTGGTACCACGCTGAAACAGTCAATTAAAACCGGTTTCGATCATTATTTTAGAGGATAACGCAAGTTAGGTCTGGGATAGGTCTGGGATTAGCCCTCATCAGGCTCATACTTTCGCATATTTCTCATACTTGATGGCTAGATCCTGGGCTTTTTCTGGATTGCATCACGTTGTAATGAAGTACAACACTGAAACAGTCAATCAAACCTGGTTTCCATCAATATCATCGAGGACAACGCAAGTTAGGTCTGGGATAGGTCTGGGATTTGCCCTCATCAGGCTCATACTTTCGCGTTTTTCACATACTTGTTGAACAGATCCTGGGTTTTTTCTGGTTTGGATCATGTAGTAATGTGGGACCACACTGAAACAGTCAATTAAACCTGGTTTCGATCAATATTTTAGAGAATAATTCATGTTAGGTCTAGGTTAGGTCTGGGATTTGCTCTCATCAGGCTCATTCTTTCGCATATCTCTCATACTTGATGGCTAGATCCTGGGCTTTTTCTGGATTGCATCACGTACTAATGAAGTACAACACAGAAACAGTCAATTAAACCTGGTTTCCATCAATATCTTAGAGGACAACGCAAGTTAGGTCTGGGATAGGTCTGGGATTTGCCCTCATCAGGCTCATACTTTCGCGTTTTTCACATACTTGTTGAACAGATCCTGGGTTATTTTCTGGTTTGGATCACGTAGTAATGTAGGACCACACTGAAACAATCAATTAAACCTGGTATTGATAAATATTTTAGAGGATAACGCATGTTAGGTCCGGGATAGGTCTGGGATTTGCCCTCATCAGACTCATACTTTCGCGCACTTCACATACTCGTTGAACAGATCCTGGGTTATTTTCTGGTTTGGATCACATAGTAATGTGGTACCACACTAAAACAGTCGATTAAACCAGGTTTGGATCAATATTTTTGAGGATAACGCATGTTAGGTCTAGGTTAGGCCGGGGTTTTTCACTCATCAGACTCATACTTTCGCATTCTTCACATACTTGTTGAACGGATCCTGGGTTTTTACTGGTTTGGATCACGTAGTAATGTGCTAACACGCTGAAACAGTCAATTAAAACTGGTTTCGATCAATATTTTAGAGGATAACGCATGTTAGGTCTAGGTTAGGCCGGGGATTTTCACTCAGCAGACTCATACTTTCGCATCCTTCACATACTTGTTGAACTGATCCTGGGTTTTTACTGGTTTGGATCACGTAGTAATGTGGTACCACACTGAAACATTCAATTAAACCTTGTCTTGATAAATATTTTAGAGGATAACGCATGTTAGGTCTGGGTTAGGTCTAGGGTTTGCCCTCATCAGGCTCATACTTTCGCATATTTCTCATACTTCATGGCTAGATCGTGGGCTGTTTCTGGATTGTATCACGTAGTAATGTGGTACCACGCTGAAACAGTCAATTAAACCTGGTTTCGTTCAATATTTTAGAGGATAACGCAAGTTAGGTCTGGGATAGGTCTGGGATTTGCCCTCATCAGGCTCATACTTTCGCGTTTTTCACATACTTGTTGAACAGATCCTGGGTTTTTTCCGGTTTGGGTCACGTAGTAGTGTGGTACCACACTCAAACTGTCGATTAAACCTGGTTTCGATCAATATTTTTAAGGATAACGCATGTTAGGTCTGGGTTAGGCCGGGGATTTTCACTCGTCAGACTCATACTTTCGCATTCTTCACATACTTGTTGAACGGATCCTGGGTTTTTTCTGGCTTGCATCACGTAGTAATGTGGGACCACACTGGAACAATCAATTAAACCTGGTCATGATAAATATTTTAGAGGATAACGCATGTTTGGTTTGGGTTAGGTCTAGGATTTGCCCTCATCAGGCTCATACTTTCGCATATTTCTCATACTTCATGGCTAGATCCTGGGCTGTTTCTGGATTGTATCTCGTGGTAATGTGGTACCACCCTGAAACAGTCAATTAAGCCTGATTTCGATCAATATGTTAGAGGATAACGCAAGTTAGGTCTGGGATAGGTCTGGGATTCGCCCTCATCAGGCTCATACTTTCGCATATTTCTCATACTTGATGGCTAGATCCTGGGCTTTTTCTGGATTGCATCACGTAGTAATGAAGTGCAACACTGAAACAGTCAATTAAACCTGGTTTCCATCAATATCTTAGAGGACAACGCAAGTTAGGTCTAGGATAGGTCTGGGATTTGCCCTCATCAGGCTCATACTTTCGTGTTTTTCACATACTTGTTGAGCAGGTCCTGGGTTTTTTCTGGTTTGGGTTACGTAGTAATGTGATACCACACTGAAACAGTCGATTAAACCAGGTTTCGATCAATATTTTTGAGGATAACGCATGTTAGGGGTAGGTTAGTCCTGGGATTTTCACTCATCAGACTCATACTTTCGCATTCTTCACATACTTGTTGAACGGATCCTGGGAATTTTCTGGATTGGTACACGTAGTAATGTGGTACCACACTGTGACATTCAATTAAACCAGGTCTGGATAAATACTTTCGAGGAAAACGCATGTTAGTTCTGGGTCAGGTCTAGAATTTGCCCTCATCATGCTCATACTTTCGCATATTTCTCATACCTCATGGCTAGATCCTGGGCTATTTCTGGATTGTATCACGTAGTAACGTTCTACCACGCTGAAACTGTCAATTAAACCTGGTTCCGATCAATATTTTAGAGGATAACGCAAGTTAGATCTGGGATAGGTCTGGGATTTGCCCTCATCAGGCTCATACTTTCGCGTTTTTCACATACTTGTTGAACAGATCCTGGGTTTTTTTCTGGTTTGGATCACGTAGTAATGTGGTACCACACTGAAACAGTCGATTAAACATGGTTTCGATCAATATTTTTGAGGATAACCCATGTTAGGTCTAGGTTAGGCCGAGGATTTTCACTCATCAGACTCATACTTTCGCATTCTTCACATACTTGTTGAACGGATCCTGGGTTTTTACTGGTTTGGATCACATAGTAGTGTGGTACCACACTGAAACAGTCAATTAAACCTGGTTTCGATCAATATTTTAGAGAATAATTCATGTTAGGTCTAGGTTTGGTCTGGGATTTGCTCTCATCAAGCTCATTCTTTCGCATATTTCTCATACTTGATGTCTAGATCCTGGGCTTTTTCTGGATTGCATCATGTAGTAATGAAGTACAACACTGAAACAGTCAATTAAACCTGGTTTCCATCAATATTTTAGAGGACAACGCATGTTAGGTCTAGGTTAGGCCTGGGATTTGCCCTCGTCAGGGTCATACTTTCGCAGTTTTAACATACATGTTGACCTGATCGAGGGTTTTTTCCGCTTTGGATCACGTAGTAAAGTGGTACCACACTAAAACAGTCAATTAAACCTGGTTTCGATCAATATTTTAGAGGATAACGCAAGTTAGGTCTGGGATAGGCCTGGGATTTGCCCTCGTCAGGGTCATACTTTCGCAGTTTTAACATACATGTTGACCTGATCGAGGGTTTTTTCCGCTTTGGATCACGTAGTAAAGTGGTACCACACTAAAACAGTCAATTAAACCCGGTTTGGATCAATATTGTTGCGCCGGGGCGGGGCTTTCTTCCAATAACTCATATTGACACAACACAATTAAAATACCACAACGTAACACAACTAATGCAAACTGGGAACTTTATTAACAAGAGTGCTTTTCAATACGTCTGTTCGCCTTGTGATCTGTCGTAATTCTAATCTTCAAAATCGTTGCCGGTTTCTCGGCAACCGGAAGGCTCGGGATCTCGCATCCGCTCGTTTTCGTGTGGCAGCTTCACCTCATCGCAAAGCCTCTTCACACCATTGCGACGATGCAATTTCGCGGTATTGCGCGGCATCTTCATACCGTCGCAACACTGCTCCCTCTTCCTTCAGAGCGGTCGTCCCGACCGCTGCAAATTCCGTTCGAACAGCCAACTTCACCCGTAGTCTCCTAACCTCCGGGTTGTCGCGAAGCTGCGTCGAACCTGTACACCTCTGTCTGTAAAGTAGATAAACTAATAGGTCGAACATTTACCTGAGTGGCCTTTATCAGACAGTCAGCACCTTGACATTCGTCCTTCGTCCCAAGGAAAACCACTCAAAAACCTTGAGCAAGGCGCCGGTGTAACCTTTGGAATACTTCGTCCGAACTTAGACATTTTCGAGGATGAGGAAATTCCGACTGCTCCTCGCCCTCCTCTTGACTCTTACGACTTGCGTACTTCTTTCTTGATGTCTTCCCGGATTCGGATTCCCCCCCAGCCTCACGAGAGAACTTCCCATGGGATGTTCCCCAATCTCCAAGGAGAATTTCCTCGAAGATCGGTTGTGGAACATACCACAATTCCGCCGCCCGACCGTCTGTGCCCCACTCCGCTATTAGAGTCGAGCATGACTGGGGGGCGACCCTCCCCGGGGAGAATCGCACTTCCCCGGCCGTTTTGACCTGCGGAAATGGAGAGTCCTCCGCGACCGGTAAGAAAACCCGATCCTCGCCTTCTGCGATGAAACGTCCTCTTCTTGGGCGAAGATGTCGGCCATCTTTCTCAATCCTCACCTCGCAGTTACTTCGCAGGGGGCCTCTCGTGAATCGTACCGGGCCAGTCGATTCACATGCACCACCCTTGGTTTGGACTTCGGGGAACGGACTATCCGGTAGATCAACTCATTCAGCCGATTTTTCACCTCGTAGGGTCCTTCCCAGTCGTATTGGAGCTTCGGGCATCTTCCTTTCGTCCTTCGAGGATTGTATAACCACACCTTCTCCCCTGGAGCAAAGGAAATTGATCTCGAGAACGAATCATACCACGATTTCGTCCTCTCCGAACAAATTCGCATCCGCTGTCGAACGAATTTGTGAACTTCTTCAATCCTTTTCTTGGTTTCCTCAATGAAATCATCTTCATCCTTTCCCTCAGCAGGAACAGCTCCCCTTAGAAGATCCAGAGGAAGGCGCAGCTCCCGTCCCGTGAGGACCATTGACGGAGTATTCTGTGTCACTTCATGTTGCGAGGAACGATAAGCAAGCAAGAACGTTGGAATCCATTCGTCCCAGTCCTTTTGATGTTCTGCAACAAACTGAGACAAATATCGCAACAAGGTTCTAATCATCCGCTCAACGAGCCCGTCCGACTGAGGGTGTAATGGAGTTGTCCTTGTCTTCTTAATTCCAAGCATCTTCATCAGTTCCCTGAAGATGCTCGATTCGAAACTCCGACCCTGATCAGAATGCAGCTCTAGCGGAACTCCATGTCGGCTTATCACTTCCTTCAGCAACGCCGTGGAAATCGTTGTCGCCCGCTGGTTGGGAAGTGGAATAACCTCTGGCCATTTCGAAAAATAATCCATCACAACCAGTGCGAATCTGTTCCCAGCGAAAGACCTCGGCAGGGGACCAACAACGTCGAGCGCTACCCTCTCAAAAGGTGCTCCTACGTTATAAACCTTCATGGTTCCTCTTCCCTTCTCCGCAGGTCCTTTCCTCGCAGAACAGCTATGGCACCGGCGACACCAATCTTCCACGTCCCGACGGTGGTTCGGCCAAAAGAAGCGCTGTCGAATTTTCGCCAATGTCTTCCTCACCCCAAAGTGTCCTCCAGAAGGCGCATCATGGCATTCCTGAAGGGCTTCGGCAATTTTGCTTTTCGGTACAACCAATAACCGATTGAACTCATTTCCATCAGCAGATTCCCACCTTCGGAACAATAATCCACGTTGTACTTCCAAGGAATCCCACGTTTTCCAGAAGTACTTCGCTTCAGGAGAAAGTGCTGAAACATCCTGCCAAGTAGGCTTATTCTCTTCAATCTTCGCTTGTCGAATAAATCGCAGATCCTCATCCTCTTCCTGGGCCTTAATCCAATCTTCCGTCTTCGCAGATACGCAGGTGGTCCTGAGAACAAGATGCTCTTCTTCGCGATCCTGCTCCAGACGTAAGCAGCGTTTGCATTGCAAAGCTTCGCATGGTCTCCGGGAAAGGCTGTCTGCATTCCCGTGGTTCTTTCCTTCACGATGTTTGATCTCGAACTCGTACTGTTGAAGACGCTCTATCCATCTTGCAGTTTGTCCTTCAGGATTCTTGAAAGAGAGGAGCCATCTTAAGGAAGCATGATCCGTCCTCACCAAGAACTTGCGGCCATAGAGGTAATGGTGGAAATGCTCAATGGATTTTACGATGGCTAATAGTTCCCTTCTTGTCACACAATAATTTCTTTCCGCCTTTCCCAGCACCTTCGAGAAATACGCAATCACCTTTTCTTGCCCATCTTGAATCTGGGAAAGGACTGCACCAATTCCATTGCTCGATGCGTCGGTGTCCAAGATGAAATCCGCATCAGGCAAGGGGTAAGCCAAGATAGGGGACTTTGCAAGATGTGTCTTCAAATCTTCGAATACCTTCTGGCATTCCTCTGTCCATTGGAAAGAAACTTTACTCTCCGTCAAACGATACAAGGGCTTTGCAATCGCTGAAAAGTTTCGGACAAATTTCCTGTAATAAGTGCAAAGTCCTAAGAAACTTCGCAGTTCCGTCTGATTTTTGGGTACAGGCCATTCTCGTACCGCGGCTATCTTCTCGGGGTCCGTCTTAACGCCTTGCTCGGAAACCATGTGACCGAGGTATTTAACCTCCCGGCAAAAGAAATTGCATTTCTTCGGGCTCATGACCAATTTCGCCTTGCGCAGGCGGGTGAAAACTTTCCTCAAATTTTCAATTTCCTCCTCGAAACTTCTTCCGAAAATTATAACATCGTCCAGGTATACCAGACAGATTTTCCAGTTTAAATCCGTCAATACTGTATCCATAAGACGTTCGAAAGTAGCAGGGGCATTGCAGAGTCCAAACGGCATCACCTTGAATTGCCAAAGACCAGCACCAACACAAAAGGCGGTTTTCTCCTTATCCTCTTCGTGTACAGCAATTTGCCAGTAACCACTTTGCAAATCTATCGTCGAGAACCAGGTTGCACCAGCCAGGGCGTCCAGCGTGTCCTCAATCCTGGGAAGCGGATAGGAGTCCTTCTTCGAGACTTCGTTAAGACGACGATAGTCTACACAGAATCGGGTGCTTCCATCCTTCTTCTTCACCAGTACAATTGGAGAAGACCACGGACTTCCTGATTTCTCAATTACTCCCTGCCTTTCCATTTTCGCAAGCAGCTCTTCAACTTCACCACGACGATGTATAGGCAAACGCCGCGGTGGTTGTTTAATCGGACGATGATCCCCAGTGTCAATTCTGTGTTGAACGACATCGCATCTTCCTACTTGATCGGGATCCCTTGCGAAAACGTCTTGAAATTCGTTTAATAACTTTCGGAATTCAGTCTTCTGCTGTTCGGAAAGGTCGACAGAACAACGTCCATACAGATCTTGAAGAAATTCCGGAGTAGAAGCTTCGTTCTTCATTTCCGCAAGCCTCAAGACCCGGTCTTCAGGATGATTCCTCTTCAAATCCATATCTTGATGTCCTTTAATCCGGAGTTTTCCTAGGATGAAATCCAGCTGGCAAGAATGCTTTCGGAGAAAGTTCGTTCCTAAAATGCATTCTTCAACCATTCCAATCAAAAGAAAATCTTCCTCGGTTCGGAGGCTACCAATGGTAACAGAGAAACATTGTTTTCCTAGAATTTGTAACTTTTCACCGGAAACAGAGTAAATGTTAACGTTTTCTTGTACTCCCGCCGCGCAAGACTTGTCATTCTTGTGAAATTTCATTAAATTCACACTTGAGCCCGTGTCGATGACGAACCGACACCTCCTTCCCTCGACGGTTCCCTCGACGCTAGTCGAATCTTCTGACAAGTTTGTCTTCCTTACGACGGGGGTAGAAGAAAACGAAGCCGGAGTCTCCCCCTCTACGCCGACTTCTTCAAGTTTCCCTTCTTCGAGGGGGCCTCTTCTCTCCTCCTCTTCTTCGGGCAGTTCCGCTGTAAATGTCCCTCTTGTCCGCAGTTCCAGCACTCCGAGACCGGCTTCCCAGCAGTCCTCTTCTCCAACTTTCCCTTGGGAAAACAAGTGACACCCTGAATGCAGTCCTTAACACGGCAAGGACCAGGGGCCACAGACTCGACGGCCTCAATCTCCAGAGCTCTGATCACAGCCGCCCTGAGAGTATTGAAACCGCCTAGCCTCAGCGTCCTCCTCATTTCCTCATTGGCCAGGGCGGAGACGAACTGAGAGGCGGCCAGCTTATCCCTGACTTCCATTGGACAATCACCAAAGGAAGCCTGCGCCAACCTCTCAATCTCCGAAGCCAAATCAGAAATCGACTCCCCCTTCCGTTGAGTATAATTTTGGAATTTCACGTAATTTAGATTCGCGAAATTCTTGGTTCCGAAACGGAACTCCAAAGCGGAAACCAAGACACCAAAATCACAACGCGACTCCTCGGAAAGGGTAGTCAAAACACTCCGAGCGGGCCCCTCCAGACATGCGACCAAGGCCAAAGCTTTCCTTGGTGCATCCCATCCATTCGCCTTCGCAATCGCCTCGAATTGCACCCGGTACTCCTCCCAACAAGCTCTTCCATCAAACGCTGGTGGTTTTAGGACGTACCCCAGAAATCCACCAGTCGCTTCCAACGGAGGAGCCGACTGCGAAGTGGAAGGCATCGCGAGTCCAGCAACAACAGGATTATCCCTAACAAAATTATTAACAAGGCTGGACTCGCGATCCTCGCTACGGAACGCCGCGGCCGACAGGTTATCAATCACATTTTTAAAATTCTCCGCAAGCACCTGATAACGATCCTCCATGGCCCTTATCCTTCCTTCCACAGCAGCCTCCTTCGCCGAAGCGGCAGCCTCCTTCGCGGCCTGCCTCTCTTCGGTTCGCTCCCGTTCCTCAGCAAATAAACGTTGCTGCTCCTGGAACTGCGTTGCGATGTTCCGCTGTAGTCCTTCCGAGAGCACCTCCAACGATGAAAAAGTCTCCGCCCTGGCAGCAGAACGAGTCGTAATCCCGCTTCTGGCACCACTGTTGCGCCGGGGCGGGGCTTTCTTCCAATAACTCATATTGACACAACACAATTAAAATACCACAACGTAACACAACTAATGCAAACTGGGAACTTTATTAACAAGAGTGCTTTTCAATACGTCTGTTCGCCTTGTGATCTGTCGTAATTCTAATCTTCAAAATCGTTGCCGGTTTCTCGGCAACCGGAAGGCTCGGGATCTCGCATCCGCTCGTTTTCGTGTGGCAGCTTCACCTCATCGCAAAGCCTCTTCACACCATTGCGACGATGCAATTTCGCGGTATTGCGCGGCATCTTCATACCGTCGCAACAATATTTTAGAGGATAACGCATGTTAGGTTTGGGTTAGGTCTAGGATTTGCCCTCATCAGGCTCATACTTTCGCATATTTCTCATACTTCATGGCTATATCCGGGGCTGTTTCTGGATTGTATCACGTAGTAATGTGGTACCACGCTGAAACAGTCAATTAAACCTCGTTTCGATCAATATTTTAGAGGACAACGCATGTTAGGTCTAGGTTAGGCCTGGGATTTGCCCTCGTCAGGGTCATACATTCGCAGTTTTAACATACATGTTGACCTGATCGAGGGTTTTTTCCGCTTTGGATCACGTAGTAAAGTGGTACCACACTGAAGCAGTCCATTAAACCCAGTTTGGATCAATATTTTAGAGGATAACGCATGTTAGGTTTGGGTCAGGTCTAGGATTTGCCCTCATCAGGCTCATACTTTCGCATATTTCTCATACTTCATGGCTATATCCCGGGCTGTTTCTGGATTGTATCACGTAGTAATGTGGTACCACGCTGAAACAGTCAATTAAACCTCGTTTCGATCAATATTTTAGAGGATAACGCAAGTTAGGTCTGGGATAGGTCTGGGATTCGCCCTCATCAGGCTCATACTTTCGCGTTTTTCGCATACTTGTTAAACTGATCCTGGGTTTTTTCTGGTTTGGATCACGTAGCAATGTGGTACCACACTGAAACAGTCGATTAAACCTGGTTTCGATCAATATTTTAGAGGATAGCGCAAGTTAGGTCTGGGATAGGTCTGGGATTCGCCCTCATCAGGCTCATACTTTCGCGTTTTTCACATACTTGTTGAACTGATCCTGGGTTTTTTCTGGTTTGGATCACGTACCAATGTGGTACCACACTGAAACAGTCGATTAAACCTGGTTTCGATCAATATTTTAGAGGATAACGCAAGTTTGGTCTGGGATAGGTCTGGGATCTGCCCTCATCAGACTCATACTTTCGCATTCTTCACATACTTGTTGAACGGATCCTGGGGTTTTTCTGGTTTGGATCACGTAATAATGTGGGACCACACTGAAACAGTCGATTAAACCTGGTTTCGATTAATATTTTTGAGGATAACGCATGTTAGGTCTGGGATAGGTCTGGGATTTGCCCTCATCAGGCTCATACTTTCGCAGTTTTAACATACATGTTGACCTGATCGAGGGTTTTTTCCGCTTTGGATCACGTAGTAAAGTGGTACCACACTGAAGCAGTCAATTAAACCTGGTTTCCATCAATATCTTAGAGGACAACGCAAGTTAGGTCTGGGATAGGTCTGGGATTTGCTCTCATCAGGCTCATACTTTCGCGTTTTTCACATACTTGTTGAACAGATCCTGGGTTTTTTCTGGTTTGGATCACGTAGTAGTGTGGTACCACACTGAAACAGTCCATTAAACCTGGTTTGGAACAATATTTTAGAGGATAACGCATGTTAGGTCTAGGTTAGGTCTGGGATTTTCACTCATCAGACTCATTCTTTCGCATATCTCTCATACTTGATGGCTAGATCCTGGGCTTTTTCTGGATTGCATCAGGTAGTAATGAAGTACAACACAGAAACAGTCAATTAAACCTGGTTTCCATCAATATCTTAGAGGACAACGCAAGTTAGGTCTGGGATAGGTCTGGGATTTGCTCTCATCAGGCTCATACTTTCGCGTTTTTCACATACTTGTTGAACAGATCCTGGGTTTTTTCTGGTTTGGATCACGTAGTAGTGTGGTACCACACTGAAACAGTCCATTAAACCTGGTTTGGAACAATATTTTAGAGGATAACGCATGTTAGGTCTAGGTTAGGTCTGGGATTTTCACTCATCAGACTCATACTTTCGCATTCTTCACATACTTTTTGAACGGATCCTGGGTTTTTTCTGGTTTGGATCACGTAGTAATGTGGGACCACACTGAAACAATCAATTAAACCTGGTATTGATAAATATTTTAGAGGATAACGCATGTTAGGTCCGGGATAGGTCTGGGATTTGCTCTCATCAGACTCATACTTTCGCACACTTCACATACTCGTTGAACAGATCCTGGGTTATTTTCTGGTTTGGATCACATAGTAATGTGGTACCACACTGAAACAGTCGATTAAACCAGGTTTGGATCAATATTTTTGAGGATAACGCATGTTAGGTCTAGGTTAGGCCGGGGTTTTTCACTCATCAGACTCATACTTTCGCATTCTTCACATACTTGTTGAACGGATCCTGGGTTTTTACTGGTTTGGATCACGTAGTAATGTGGTACCACGCTGAAACAGTCAATTAAAACTGGTTTCGATCAATATTTTAGAGGATAACGCATGTTAGGTCTAGGTTAGGCCGGGGATTTTCACTCAGCAGACTCATACTTTCGCATCCTTCACATACTTGTTGAACGGATCCTGGGTTTTTACTGGTTTGGATCACGTAGTAATGTGGTGCCACACTGAAACATTCAATTAAACCTTGTCTTGATAAATATTTTAGAGGATAACGCATGTTAGGTCTGGGTTAGGTCTAGGGTTTGCCCTCATCAGGCTCATACTTTCGCATATTTCTCATACTTCATGGCTAGATCCTGGGCTTTTTCTGGATTGTATCACGTAGTAATGTGGGACCACACTGGAACAATCAATTAAACCTGGTCATGATAAATATTTTAGAGGGTAACGCATGTTAGGTTTGGGTTAGGTCTAGGATTTGCCCTCATCAGGCTCATACTTATGCATATTTCTCATACTTCATGGCTAGATCCTGGGCTGTTTCTGGATTGTATCTCGTGGTAATGTGGTACCACGCTGAAACAGTCCATTAAACCTGGTTTCGCTCAATATTTTAGAAGATAACGCATGTTAGGTCTAGGTTAGGCCTGGGATTTGCCCTCATCAGGGTCATACTTTCGCAGTTTCAACATGCATGTTGACCTGATCGAGGGTTTTTTCTGCTTTGGATCACGTAGTAAAGTGGTACCACACTAAAACAGTCAATTAAACCTGGTTTCGATCAATATTTTAGAGGATAACGCAAGTTAGGTCTGGGATAGGCCTGGGATTTGCCCTCGTCAGGGTCATACTTTCGCAGTTTTAACATACATGTTGACCTGATCGAGGGTTTTTTCCGCTTTGGATCACGTAGTAAAGTGGTACCACACTGAAGCAGTCCATTAAACCCGGTTTGGATCAATATTTTAGAGGATAACGCATGTTAGGTTTTGGTTAGGTCTAGGATTTGCCCTCACCAGGCTCATACTTTCGCATATTTCTCACACTTCATGGCTAGATCCCGGGCTGTTTCTGGATTGTATCACGTAGTAATGTGGTACCACGCTGAAACAGTCAATTAAACCTCGTTTCGATCAATATTTTAGAGGATAACGCAAGTTAGGTCTGGGATAGGTCTGGGATTCGCCCTCATCAGGCTCATACTTTCGCGTTTTTCACATACTTGTTGAACTGATCCTGGGTTTTTTCTGGTTTGGATCACGTAGCAATGTGGTACCACACTGAAACAGTCGATTAAACCTGGTTTCGATCAATATTTTAGAGGATAACGCATGTTAGGTCTAGGTTAGGCCTGGGATTTTCACTCATCAGACTCATACTTTCGCATTCTTCCCATACTTGTTGAACGGATCCTGGGTTTTTTCTGGTTTGGATCACGTAGTAATGTGGGACCACACTGGAACAGTCAATCAAACCCGGTTTCGATCAATATTTTAGAGAATAATTCATGTTAGGTCTAGGTTAGGTCTGGGATTTGCTCTCATCAGGCTCATTCTTTCGCATATTTCTCATACTTGATGGCTAGATCCTGGGCTTCAACACTGAAGCAGTCCATTAAACCCGGTTTGGATCAATATTTTAGAGGATAACGCATGTTAGGTTTTGGTTAGGTCTAGGATTTGCCCTCACCAGGCTCATACTTTCGCATATTTCTCACACTTCATGGCTAGATCCCGGGCTGTTTCTGGATTGTATCACGTAGTAATGTGGTACCACGCTGAAACAGTCAATTAAACCTCGTTTCGATCAATATTTTAGAGGATAACGCAAGTTAGGTCTGGGATAGGTCTGGGATTCGCCCTCATCAGGGTCATACTTTCGCAGTTCTAACATACATGTTGACCTGATCGAGTGTTTTTTCTGCTTTGGATCACGTAGTAAAGTGGTACCACACTGAAACAGTCCATTAAACCAGGTTTGGATCAATATTTTTGAGGATAACGCAGGTTAGGCCTAGGTTAGGCCTGGGATTTTCACGCATCAGACTCATACTTTCGCATTCTTCACATACTTGTTAAACGGATCCAGGGTTTTTTCTGGTTTGGTTCACGTTGTAATGTGGGACCACACCGAAACAATCAATTAAACCTGGTCTTGATAAATATTTTAGAGGATAACGCATGTCAGGTCTGGGATAGGTCTGGGATTTGCCCTCATCAGGGCCATACTTTCGCAGTTTTAACATGCATGTTGACCTGATCGAGGGTTTTTTCTGCTTTGGATCACGTAGTAAAGTGGTACCACAACTAAAACAGTCAATTAAACCTGGTTTCGATCATTATTTTAGAGGATAACGCAAGTTAGGTCTGGGATAGGTCTGGGATTAGCCCTCATCAGACTCATACTTTCGCACACTTCACATACTCGTTGATAAGATCCTGGGTTTTTTTCTGGTTTGGATCACATAGTAATGTGGTACCACACTGAAACAGTCGATTAAACCTGGTTTCGATTAATATTTTTGAGGATAACGCATGTTAGGTCTGGGATAGGTCTGGGATTTGCCCTCATCAGGCTCATACTTTCGCAGTTTTAACATGCATGTTGACCTGATCGAGGGTTTTTTCTGCTTTGGATCACGTAGTAACGTGGTACCACACTAATGCAGTCAATTAAACCTGGTTTCGATCAATATTTTAGAGGATAAGGAAAGTTATGTCTAGTTTAGGCCTGGGATTTGCCCTCATCAGACTCATACTTTCGCATACTTCACATATTTGTTGAACAGATCCTGGGTTTTTTTCTGGTTTGGATCACGTAGTAATGTGGTACCACACTGAAACAGTCGATTAAACATGGTTTCGATCAATATTTTTGAGGATAACGCATGTTAGGTCTAGGTTAGGCCGAGGATTTTCACTCATTAGACTCATACTTTCGCTATCTTCACATACTTGATGCCTAGATCCTGGGCTTTTTCTGGATTGCATCACGTAGTAATGAAGTACAACACTGAAACAGTCAATTAAACCTGGTTTCCATGAATATTTTAGAGGACAACGCATGTTACGTCTAGGTTAGGCCTGGGATTTGTCCTCTTCAGGGTCATACTTTCGTAGTTTTAACATACATGTTGACCTGATCGAGGTTTTTTTCCGCTTTGGATCACGTAGTAAGGTGGTACCACACTGAAGCAGTCCATTAAACCCGGTTTGGATCAATATTTTAGAGGATAACGCATGTTAGGTTTGGGTTAGGCCTGGGATTTGCCGTCATCAGGCTCATACTTTCGCATACTTCACATACTTGTTGAACAGATCCTGGGCTTTTTTCTGGTTTGGATCACGTAGTAATGTGGTACGACACTGAAACAGTCGATTAAACATGGTTTCGATCAATATTTTTAAGGATAACGCATGTTAGGTCTAGGTTAGGCCGAGGATTTTCACTCATCAGGCTCATACTTTCGCATTCTTCACATACTTGTTGAACGGATCCTGGGTTTTTACTGGTTTGGATCACATAGTAATGTGGTACCACACTGGAACAGCCAATTAAACCTGGTTTCGATCAATATGTTAGAGAATAATTCATGTTAGGTCTAGGTTTGGGCTGGGATTTGCTCTGATCAGGCTCATTCTTTCGCATATTTCTCATACTTGATGTCTAGATCCTGGGCTTTTTCTGGATTGCATCACGCAGTAATGAAGTACAAAACTGAAACACTCAATTAAACCTGGTTTCCATCAATATTTTAGAGGACAACGCATGTTAGGTCTAGGTTAGGCCTGGGATTTGCCCTCGTCAGGGTCATTCTTTCGCAGTTTTAACATACATGTTGACCTGATCGAGGGTTTTTTCCGCTTTGGATCACGTAGTAAAGTGGTACCACACTGAAGCAGTCCATTAAACCCGGTTTGGATCAATATTTTAGAGGATAACGCATGTTAGGTTTGGGTTAGGTCTAGGATTTGCCCTCATCAGGCTCATACTTTCGCATATTTCTCATACTTCATGGTTAGATCCCGGGCTGTTTCTGGATTGTATCACGTAGTAATGTGGTACCACGCTGAAACAGTCAATTAAACCTCGTTTCGATCAATATTTTAGAGGATAACGCAAGTTAGGTCTGGGATAGGTCTGGGATTCGCCCTCATCAGGCTCATACTTTCGCGTTTTTCACATACTTGTTGAACTGATCCTGGGTTTTTTCTGGTTTGGATCACGTAGCAATGTGGTACCACACTGAAACAGTCGATTAAACCTGGTTTCGATCAATATTTTAGAGGATAACGCAAGTTTGGTCTGGGATAGGTCTGGGATTTGCCCTCATCAGACTCATACTTTCGCATTCTTCACATACTTGTTGAACGGATCCTGGGTTTTTTCTGGTTTGGATCACGTAATAATGTGGGACCACACTGAAACAGTCGATTAAACCTGGTTTCGATTAATATTTTTGAGGATAACGCATGTTAGGTCTGGGATAGGTCTGGGATTTGCCCTCATCAGGCTCATACTTTCGCAGTTTTAACATGCATGTTGACCTGATCGAGGGTTTTTTCTGCATTGGATCACGTAGTAAAGTGGTACCACACTAAAACGGTCAATTAAACCTGGTTTCGATCAACATATTAGAGGATAACCAAAGTTATGTCTAGTTTAGGCCTGGGATTTGCCCTCATCAGACTCATACTTTCGCATACTTCACATACTTGTTGAACAGATCCTGGGTTTTTTTCTGGTTTGGATCACGTAGTAATGTGGTACCACACTGAAACAGTCGATTAAACCTGGTTTCCATCAATATCTTAGAGGACAACGCAAGTTAGGTCAGGGATAGGTCTGGGATTTGCCCTCATCAGGCTCATACTTTCGCGTTTTTCACATACTTGTTGAACAGATCCTGGGTTTTTTTCTGGTTTGGATCACGTAGTAATGTGGTACCACACTGAAACAGTCGATTAAACATGGTTTCGATCAATATTTTTGAGGATAACGCATGTTAGGTCTAGGTTAGGCCGAGGATTTTCACACATCAGACTCATACTTTCGCATTCTTCACATACTTGTTGAACGGATCCTGGGTTTTTACTGGTTTGGATCACATAGTAATGTGGTACCACACTGAAACAGTCAATTAAACCTGGTTTCGATCAATATTTTAGAGAATAATTCATGTTAGGTCTAGGTTTGGTAAGGGATTTGCTCTCATCAGGCTCATTCTTTCGCATATTTCTCATACTTGATGTCTAGATCCTGGGCTTTTTCTGGATTGCATCACGTAGTAATGAAGTACAACACTGAAACAGTCAATTAAACCTGGTTTCCATCAATATTTTAGAGGACAAAGCATGTTAGGTCTAGGTTAGGCCTGGGATTCGCCCTCATCAGGCTCTTACTTTCGCGTTTTTCACATACTTGTTGAACTGATCCTGGTTTTTTTCTGGTTTGGTTCACGTAGTAATGTGGTACCACACTGAAACAGTCCATTAAACCTGGTTTCGCTCAATATTTTAGAAGATAACGCATGTTAGGTCTAGGTTAGGCCTGGGATTTGCCCTCATCAGGGTCATACTTTCGCAGTTTTAACATGCATGTTGACCTGATCGAGGGTTTTTTCCGCTTTGGATCACGTAGTAAAGTGGTACCACACTGAAGCAGTCCATTAAACCCGGTTTGGATCAATATTTTAGAGGATAACGCATGTTAGGTTTGGGTTAGGTCTAGGATTTGCCCTCATCAGGCTCATACTTTCGCATATTTCTCATACTTCATTGCTAGATCCCGGGCTGTTTCTGGATTGTATCACGTAGTATTGTGGTACCACACTGAAACAGTCGATTAAACCAGGTTTCGATCAATATTTTTGAGGATAACGCATGTTAGGTCTAGGTTAGGCCTGGGATTCGCCCTCATCAGGCTCTTACTTTCGCGTTTTTCACATACTTGTTGAACTGATCCTGGTTTTTTTCTGGTTTGGTTCACGTAGTAATGTGGTGCCACACTGAAACAGTCCATTAAACCTGGTTTCGCTCAATATTTTAGAAGATAACGCATGTAAGATCTAGGTTAGGCCTGGGATTTGCCCTCATCAGGGTCATACTTTCGCAGTTTTAACATGCATGTTGACCTGATCGAGGGTTTTTTCTGCTTTGGATCACGTAGTAATGTGGTACCACACTAAAACAGTCAATTAAACCTGGTTTCGATCAATATTTTAGAGGATAACGCAAGTTAGGTCTGGGATAGGTCTAGTATTTGCCCTCATCAGGCTCATTCTATCGCTTATTTCTCATACTTGATGGCTAGATCCTGGGCTTTTTCTGGATTGCATCACGTAGTATTGTGGTACCACACTGAAACAGTCGATTAAACCAGGTTTCGATCAATATTTTTGAGGATAACGCATGTTAGGTCTAGGTTAGGCATGGGATTTTCACACATCAGACTCATACTTTCGCATTCTTCACATACTTGTTGAACGGATCTTGGGTTTTTTCTGGTGTGGATCACGTAGTAATGTGGTACCACACTGAAACAATCAATTAAACCTGGTCTTGATAAATATTTTAGAGGATAACGTATGTTAGGTCTGGGTTAGGTCTAGGATTTGCCCTCATCAGGCTCATACTTCCGCATATGTCTCATACTTCATGGCTGGATCCTGGGCTATTACTGGATTGGATTACGTAGTAATGTGGTACCACACTGAAACAAACAATTAAACCTGGTCTTGATAAATATTTTAGAGGATAACGCATGTTAGGTCTGGGTTAGGTCTAGGATTTGCTCTCGTCAGGCTCATACTTTCGCATATTTCTCATACCTCATGGCTAGATGCTGGGCTATTTCTGGATTGGATCACGTAGTAATGTGGTACCACACTGAAACAGTCAATTAAACCTGGTTTCGATCAATATTTTAGAGGATAACGCAAGTTAGGTCTGGGATATGTCTGGGATTTGCCCTCATCAGGCTCATACTTTCGCATTCTTCACATACTTGTTGAACGGATCCTGGGGTTTTACTGGATGTGATCACGTAGTAATGTGGTACCACACTGAAACAGTCAATTAAACCTGGCTTCGATCAATATTTTAGAGGATAACGCAAGTTAGGTCTGGGATAGGTCTAGGATTTGCCCTCATCAGGCTCATTCTTTCGCATATTTCTCATACTTGATGGCTAGATCCTGGGCTTTTTCTGGATTGCATCACGTAGTATTGTTGTACCACACTGAAACAGTCGATTAAACCAGGTTTCGATCAATATTTTTGAGGATAACGCATGTTAGGTCTAGGTTAGGCCTGGGATTTTCACTCATCAGACTCATACTTTCGCATTCTTCACATACTTATTGAACGGATCTTGGGTTTTTTCTGGTGTGGATCACGTAGTAATGTGGTACCACACTGAAACAATCAATTAAACCTGGTCTTGATAAATATTTTAGAGGATAACGCTTGTTAGGTCTGGGTTAGGTCTAGGATTTGCCCACATCAGGCTCATACTTTCGCATATTTCTCATACTTCATGGCTGGATCCTGGGCTATTACTGGATTGGATCACGTAGTAATGTTGTACCACACTGAAACAGACAATTAAACCTGGTTTCGATCAATATTTTAGAGAATAATTCATGTTAGGTCTGGGTTAGTTCTGGGATTTGCTCTCATCAGGCTCATTCTTTCGCATATCTCTCATACTTGATGGCTAGATCCTGGGCTTTTTCTGGATTGCATCACGTAGTAATGAAGTACAAAACTGAAACAGTCAATTAAATCTGGTTTCGATCAATATTTTAGAGAATAATTCATATTAGGTCTAGGTTAGGCCTGGGATTTGCCCTCATCAGGCTCATACTTTCGCAGTTTTAACATGCATGTTGACCTGATCGAGGGTTTTTTCTGCATTGGATCACGTAGTAAAGTGGTACCACACTGAAACAGTCCACTAAACCTGGTTTGGATCAATATTTTAGAGGATAATGCATGTTAGGTCTAGGTTAGCCCTGAAATTTTCACTCATCAGACTCATATTTTCGCATTCTTCAGATACTTGATGAACAAATCCTGGGTTCTTTCTGGTATGGTTCACGTAGTAATGTGGTACCACACCGAAACAATCATCTAAACCTGGTCTTGATAGATATTTTAGAGGACAACGCATGTTAGGTCTGGGTTAGGTCTAGGATTTGCCCTCATCAGGCTCATACTTTCGCATTCTTCACATACTTGTTGAACGGATCCTGGGTTTTTTCTGGTTTGGATCACGTAGTAATGTGGGACCACACTGAAACAGTCAATTAAACCTGGTTTCGATCAATATTTTAGAGAATAATTCATGTTAGGTCTAGGTTAGGTCTGGGATTTGCTCTCATCAGGCTCATTCTTTCGCATATTTCTCATACTTGATGGCTAGATCCTGGGCTTTTTCTGGATTGCATCACGTAGTAATGAAGTACAACACTGAAACAGTCAATTAAACCTGGTTTGCATCAATATCTTAGAGGACAACGCAAGTTAGATCTGGGATAGGTCTGGGATTTGCCCTCATCAGGGTCATACTTTCGCAGTTCTAACATACATGTTGACCTGATCGAGTGTTTTTTCTGCTTTGGATCACGTAGTGAAGTGGTACCACACTGAAACAGTCCATTAAACCAGGTTTGGATCAATATTTTTGAGGATAACGCATGTTAGGTCTAGGTTAGGCCTGGGATTTTCACGCATCAGACTCATACTTTCGCATTCTTCACATACTTGTTAAACGGATCCTGGGTTTTTTCTGGTTTGGATCACGTAGTAATGTGGTACCACACTGAAACAGTCGATTAAACCTGGTTTCGATTAATATTTTTGAGGATAACGCATGTTACGTCTGGGATAGGTCTGGGATTTGCCCTCATCAGGCTCATACTTTCGCAGTTTTAACATGCATGTTGACCTGATCGAGGGTTTTTTCTGCTTTGGATCACGTAGTAATGTGGCACCACACTAAAGCAGTCAATTAAACCTGGTTTCGATCAATATTTTAGAGAATAACGAAAGTTATGTCTAGTTTAGGCCTGGGATTTGTCCTCATCAGACTCATACTTTCGCATACTTCACATACTTGTTGAACAGATCCTGGGTTTTTTTCTGGTTTGGATCACGTAGTAATGTGGTACCATACTGAAACGGTCGATTAAACATGGTTTCGATCAATATTTTTGAGGATAACGCATGTTAGATCTAGGTTAGGCCGAGGATTTTCACTCGTCAGGGTCATACTTTCGCAGTTTTAACATACATGTTGACCTGATCGAGGGTTTTTTCCGCTTTGGATCACGTAGTAAAGTGGTACCACACTGAAGCAGTCCATTAAACCCGGTTTGGATCAATATTTTAGAGGATAACGCATGTTAGGTTTGGGTTAGGTCTAGGATTTGCCCTCATCAGGCTCATACCTTCGCATATTTCTCATACTTCATGGCTAGATCCCGGGCTGTTTCTGGATCGTATCACGTAGTAATGTGGTACCACGCTGAAACAGCCCATTAAACCAGGTTTGGATCAATATTTTTGAGGATAACGCATGTTAGGTCTAGGTTAGGCCTGGGATTTTCACGCATCAGACTCATACTTTCGCATTCTTCACATACTTGTTAAACGGATCCTGGGTTTTTTCTGGTTTGGTTCACGTTGTAATGTGGGACCACACCGAAACAATCAATTAAACCTGGTCTTGATAAATATTTTAGAGGATAACGCATGTCAGGTCTGGCATAGGTCTTGAATTTGCCCTCATCAGGGTCATACTCTCGCAGTTTTAACATGCATGTTGACCTGATCGAGGGTTTTTTCTGCTTTGGATCACGTAATAAAGTGGTACCACAACTAAAACAGTCAATTAAACCTGGTTTCGATCATTATTTTAGAGGATAACGCAAGTTAGGTCTGGGATAGGTCTGGGATTAGCCCTCATCAGACTCATTCTTTCGCACACTTCACATACTCGTTGATAAGATCCTGGGTTTTTTTCTGGTTTGGATCACGTAGTAATGTGGTACCACACTGAAACAGTCGATTAAACATGGTTTCGATCAATATTTTTGAGGATAACGCATGTTACGTCTAGGTTAGGCCTAGGATTTTCACTCATCAGACTCATACTTTCGCATTCTTCACATACTTGTTGAACGGATCCTGGGTTTTTACTGGTTTGGATCACATAGTAATGTGGTACGACACTGAAACAGTCAATTAAACCTGGTTTCGATCAATATTTTAGAGAATAATTCATGTTAGGTCTAGGTTTGGTATGGGATTTGCTCTCATCAGGCTCATTCTTTCGCATATTTCTCATACTTGATGTCTAGATCCTGGGCTTTTTCTGGATTGCATCACGTAGTAATGAAGTACAACACTGAAACAGTCAATTAAACCTGGTTTCCATCAATATTTTAGAGGACAACGCATGTTAGGTCTAGGTTAGGCCTGGGATTCGCCCTCATCAGGCTCTTACTTTCGCGTTTTTCACATACTTGTTGAACTGATCCTGGTTTTTCTCTGGTTTGGTTCACGTAGTAATGTGGTACCACACTGAAACAGTCCATTAAACCTGGTTTCGCTCAATATTTTAGAAGATAACGCATGTTAGGTCTAGGTTAGGTCTGGGATTTGCTCTCATCAGGCTCATTCTTTCGCATATCTCTCATACTTGATGGCTAGATCCTGGGCTTTTTCTGGATTGCATCACGTACTAATGAAGTACAACACAGAAACAGTCAATTAAACCTGGTTTCCATCAATATCTTAGAGGACAACGCAAGTTAGGTCTGGGATAGGTCTGGGATTTGCTCTCATCAGGCTCATACTTTCGCGTTTTTCACATACCTGTTGAACAGATCCTGGGTTTTTTCTGGTTTGGTTCACGTAGTATTGTGGTACCACACTGAAACAGTCGATTAAACCAGGTTTCGATCAATATTTTTGAGGATAACGCATGTTAGGTCTGGGATACGTCTAGGATTTGTCCTCATCAGGCTCATTCTTTCGCATATTTCTCATACTTGATTGCTAGATCCTGGGCTTTTTCTGGATTGCATCACGTAGTAATGAAGTACAAAACTGAAACAGTCAATTAAACCTGGTTTCGATCAATATTTTAGAGAATAATTCATGTTAGGTCTAGGTTAGGTCTGGGATTTGCTCTCATCAGGCTCATACTTTCGCGTTTTTCACATACTTGTTGAACTGATCCTGGGTTTTTTCTGGTTTGGTTCACGTAGTATTGTGGTACCACACTGAAACAGTCGATTAAACCAGGTTTCGATCAATATTTTTGAGGATAACGCATGTTAGGTCTAGGTTAGGCCTGGGATTTTCACTCATCAGACTCATACTTTCGCATTCTTCACATACTTGTTGAACGGATCTTGGGTTTTTTCTGGTGTGGATCACGTAGTAATGTGGTACCACACTGAAACAATCAATTAAACCTGGTCATGATAAATATTTCAGAGGATAACGCTTGTTAGGTCTGGGTTAGGTCTAGGATTTGCCCACATCAGGCTCATACTTTCGCATATTTCTCATACTTCATGGCTGGATCCTGGGCTATTACTGGATTGGATCACGTAGTAATGTTGTACCACACTGAAACAGTCGATTAAACCAGGTTTCGATCAATATTTTTGAGGATAACGCATGTTAGGTCTAGGTTAGGCCTGGGATTTTCACCCATCAGACTCATACTTTCGCATTCTTCACATACTTGTTGAACGGATCTTGGGTTTTTTCTGGTGTGGATCACGTAGTAATGTGGTACCACACTGAAACAATCAATTAAACCTGGTCATGATAAATATTTCAGAGGATAACGCTTGTTAGGTCTGGGTTAGGTCTAGGATTTGCCCACATCAGGCTCATACTTTCGCATATTTCTCATACTTCATGGCTGGATCCTGGGCTATTACTGGATTGGATCACGTAGTAATGTTGTACCACACTGAAACAGACAATTAAACCTGGTTTCGATCAATATTTTAGAGAATAATTCATGTTAGGTCTGGGTTAGTTCTGGGATTTGCTCTCATCAGGCTCATTCTTTCGCATATCTCTCATACTTGATGGCTAGATCCTGGGCTTTTTCTGGATTGCATCACGTAGTAATGAAGTACAAAACTGAAACAGTCAATTAAACCTGGTTTCGATCAATATTTTAGAGAATAATTCATGTTAGGTCTAGGTTAGGTCTGGGATTTGCTGTCATCAGGCTCATTCTTTCGCATATTTCTCATACTTGATGGCTAGATCCTGGGCTTTTTCTGGATTGCATCACGTAGTAATGAAGTACAACACTGAAACAGTCAATTAAACCTGGTTTGCATCAATATCTTAGAGGACAACGCAAGTTAGATCTGGGATAGGTCTGGGATTTGCCCTCATCAGGGTCATACTTTCGCAGTTCTAACATACATGTTGACCTGATCGAGTGTTTTTTCTGCTTTGGATCACGTAGTGAAGTGGTACCACACTGAAACAGTCCATTAAACCAGGTTTGGATCAATATTTTTGAGGATAACGCATGTTAGGTCTAGGTTAGGCCTGGGATTTTCACGCATCAGACTCATACTTTCGCATTCTTCACATACTTGTTAAACGGATCCTGGGTTTTTTTTGGTTTGGATCACGTAGTAATGTGGTACCACACTGAAACAGTCGATTAAACCTGGTTTCGATTAATATTTTTGAGGATAACGCATGTTAGGTCTGGGATAGGTCTGGGATTTGCCCTCATCAGGCTCATACTTTCGCAGTTTTAACATGCATGTTGACCTGATCGAGGGTTTTTTCTGCTTTGGATCACGTAGTAATGTGGCACCACACTAAAGCAGTCAATTAAACCTGGTTTCGATCAATATTTTAGAGAATAACGAAAGTTATGTCTAGTTTAGGCCTGGGATTTGTCCTCATCAGACTCATACTTTCGCATACTTCACATACTTGTTGAACAGATCCTGGGTTTTTTTCTGGTTTGGATCACGTAGTAATGTGGCACCACACTGAAACAGTCGATTAAACATGGTTTCGATCAATATTTTTGAGGATAACGCATGTTAGGTCTAGGTTAGGCCGAGGATTTTCACTCGTCAGGGTCATACTTTCGCAGTTTTAACATACATGTTGACCTGATCGAGGGTTTTTTCCGCTTTGGATCACGTAGTAAAGTGGTACCACACTGAAGCAGTCCATTAAACCCGGTTTGGATCAATATTTTAGAGGATAACGCATGTTAGGTTTGGGTTAGGTCTAGGATTTGCCCTCATCAGGCTCATACTTTCGCATATTTCTCATACTTCATGGCTAGATCCCGGGCTGTTTCTGGATCGTATCACGTAGTAATGTGGTACCACGCTGAAACAGTCAATTAAACCTCGTTTCGATCAATATTTTAGAGGATAACGCAAGTTAGGTCTGGGATAGGTCTGGGATTCGCCCTCATCAGGGTCATACTTTCGCAGTTCTAGCATACATGTTGACCTGATCGAGTGTTTTTTCTGCTTTGGATCACGTAGTAAAGTGGTACCACACTGAAACAGCCCATTAAACCAGGTTTGGATCAATATTTTTGAGGATAACGCATGTTAGGTCTAGGTTAGGCCTGGGATTTTCACGCATCAGACTCATACATTCGCATTCTTCACATACTTGTTAAACGGATCCTGGGTTTTTCCTGGTTTGGTTCACGTTGTAATGTGGGACCACACCGAAACAATCAATTAAACCTGGTCTTGATAAATATTTTAGAGGATAACGCATGTCAGGTCTGGCATAGGTCTTGGATTTGCCCTCATCAGGGTCATACTCTCGCAGTTTTAACATGCATGTTGACCTGATCGAGGGTTTTTTCTGCTTTGGATCACGTAATAAAGTGGTACCACAACTAAAACAGTCAATTAAACCTGGTTTCGATCATTATTCTAGAGGATAACGCAAGTTAGGTCTGGGATAGGTCTGGGATTAGCCCTCATCAGACTCATACTTTCGCACACTTCACATACTCGTTGATAAGATCCTGGGTTTTTTCCTGGTTTGGATCACGTAGTAATGTGGTACCACACTGAAACAGTCGATTAAACCTGGTTTCCATCAATATCTTAGAGGACAACGCAAGTTAGGTCTGGGATAGGTCTGGGATTTGCCCTCATCAGGCTCTTACTTTCGCGTTTTTCACATTCTTGTTGAACAGATCCTGGGTTTTTTTCTGGTTTGGATCACGTAGTAATGTGGTACCACACTGAAACAGTCGATTAAACATGGTTTCGATCAATATTTTTGAGGATAACGCATGTTAGGTCTAGGTTAGGCCGAGGATTTTCACTCATCAGACTCATACTTTCGCATTCTTCACATACTTGTTGAACGGATCCTGGGTTTTTACTGGTTTGGATCATGTAGTAATGTGGGACCACACTGAAACAGTCAATTAAACCTGGTTTCGATCAATATTTTAGAGGACAACGCAAGTTAGGTCTGGGATAGGTCTGGGATTTGCTCTCATCAGGCTCATACTTTCGCGTTTTTCACATACTTGTTGAACAGATCCTGGGTTTTTGCTGGTTTGGATCACGTAGTAGTGTGGTACCACACTGAAACAGTCCATTAAACCTGGTTTGGAACAATATTTTAGAGGTTAACGCATGTTAGGTCTAGGTTAGGTCTGGGATTTTCACTCATCAGACTCATACTTTCGCATTCTTCACATACTTTTTGAACGGATCCTGGGTTTTTTCTGGTTTGGATCACGTAGTAATGTGGGACCACACTGAAACAATCAATTAAACCTGGTATTGATAAATATTTTAGAGGATAACGCATGTTAGGTCCGGGATAGGTCTGGGATTTGCCCTCATCAGACTCATACTTTCGCACACTTCACATACTCGTTGAACAGATCCTGGGTTACTTTCTGGTTTGGATCACATAGTAATGTGGTACCACACTGAAACAGTCGATTAAACCAGGTTTGGATCAATATTTTAGAGGATAACGCATGTTGGGTCTAGGTTAGGCCGGGGTTTTTCACTCATCAGACTCATACTTTCGCATTCTTCACATACTTGTTGAACGGATCCTGGGTTTTTACTGGTTTGGATCATGTAGTAATGTGGGACCACACTGAAACAGTCAATTAAACCTGGTTTCGATCAATATTTTAGAGAATAATTCATGTTAGGTCTAGGATAGGTCTGGGATTTGCTCTCATCAGGCTCATTCTTTCGCATATCTCTCATACTTGATGGCTAGATCCTGGGCTTTTTCTGGATTGCATCACGTAGTAATGAAGTACAACACAGAAACAGTCAATTAAACCTGGTTTCCATCAATATCTTAGAGGACAACGCAAGTTAGGTCTGGGATAGGTCTGGGATTTGCTCTCATCAGGCTCATACTTTCGCGTTTTTCACATACTTGTTGAACAGATCCTGGGTTTTTTCTGGTTTGGATCACGTAGTAGTGTGGTACCACACTGAAACAGTCCATTAAACCTGGTTTGGAACAATATTTTAGAGGATAACGCATGTTAGGTCTAGGTTAGGTCTGGGATTTTCACTCATCAGACTCATACTTTCGCATTCTTCACATACTTTTTGAACGGATCCTGGGTTTTTTCTGGTTTGGATCACGTAGTAATGTGGGACCACACTGAAACAATCAATTAAACCTGGTATTGATAAATATTTTAGAGGATAACGCATGTTAGGTCCGGGATAGGTCTGGGATTTGCCCTCATCAGACTCATACTTTCGCACACTTCACATACTCGTTGAACAGATCCTGGGTTATTTTCTGGTTTGGATCACATAGTAATGTGGTACCACACTGAAACAGTCGATTAAACCAGGTTTGGATCAATATTTTTGAGGATAACGCATGTTAGGTCTAGGTTAGGCCGGGGTTTTTCACTCATCAGACTCATACTTTCGCATTCTTCACATACTTGTTGAACGGATCCTGGGTTTTTACTGGTTTGGATCACGTAGTAATGTGGTACCACGCTGAAACAGTCAACTAAAACTGGTTTCGATCAATATTTTAGAGGATAACGCATGTTAGGTCTAGGTTAGGCCGGGGATTTTCACTCAGCAGACTCATACTTTCGCATCCTTCACATACTTGTTGAACGGATCCTGGGTTTTTACTGGTTTGGATCACGTAGTAATGTGGTGCCACACTGAAACATTCAATTAAACCTTGTCTTGATAAATATTTTAGAGGATAACGCATGTTAGGTCTGGGTTAGGTCTAGGGTTTGCCATCATCAGGCTCATACTTTCGCATATTTCTCATACTTCATGGCTAGATCCTGGGCTTTTTCTGGATTGTATCACGTAGTAATGTGGGACCACACTGGAACAATCAATTAAACCTGGTCATGATAAATATTTTAGAGGATAACGCATGTTAGGTTTGGGTTAGGTCTAGGATTTGCCCTCATCAGGCTCATACTTATGCATATTTCTCATACTCCATGGCTAGATCCTGGGCTGTTTCTGGATTGTATCTCGTGGTAATGTGGTACCACGCTGAAACAGTCAATTAAGCCTGATTTCGATCAATATTTTAGAGAATAACGCAAGTTAGGTCTGGGATAGGTCTGGGATTCGCCCTCATCAGGCTCATACTTTCGCATATTTCTCATACTTGATGGCTAGATCCTGGGCTTTTTCTGGATTGCATCACGTAGTAATGAAGTACAACACTGAAACAGTCAATTAAACCTGGTTTCCATCAATATCTTAGAGGACAACGCAAGTTAGGTCTGGGATAGGTCTGGGATTTGCCCTCATCAGGCTCATACTTTCGTGTTTTTCACATATTTGTTGAACAGATCCTGGGTTTTTTTCTGGTTTGGGTTACGTAGTAATGTGGTACCACACTGAAACAGTCAATTAAACCTGGTTTGGATCAATATTTTAGAGGATAACGCATGTTAGGTTTGGGTTAGGTCTAGGATTTGCCCTCATCAGGCTCATACTTTCGCATATTTCTCATACTTCATGGCTAGATCCCGGGCTGTTTCAGGATTGTCTCACGTAGTAACGTGGTACCACGCTGAAACAGTCAATTAAACCTGGTTTCGATCAATATTTTAGAGGATAACGCAAGTTAGGTCAGGGACAGGTCTGGGATTCGCCCTCATCAGGCTCATACTTTTGCGTTTTTCACATACTTGTTGAACTGATCCTGGGTTTTTTCTGGCTTGGTTCACGTAGTAATGTGGTACCACACTGAAACAGTCCATTAAACCTGGTTTCGCTCAATATTTTAGAAGATAACGCATGTTAGGTCTAGGTTAGGCCTGGGATTTGCCCACATCAGGGTCATACTTTCGCAGTTTCAACATGCATGTTGACCAGATCGAGGGTTTTTTCTGCTTTGGATCACGTAGTAAAGTGGTACCACACTAAAACAGTCAATTAAACCTGGTTTCGATCAATATTTTAGAGGATAACGCAAGTTAGGTCTGGGATAGGCTTGGGATTTGCCCTCGTCAGGGTCATACTTTCGCAGTTTTAACATACATGTTGACCTGATCGAGGGTTTTTTCCGCTTTGGATCACGTAGTAAAGTGGTACCACACTGAAGCAGTCCATTAAACCCGGTTTGGATCAATATTTTAGAGGATAACGCATGTTAGGTTTTGGTTAGGTCTAGGATTTGCCCTCACCAGGCTCATACTTTCGCATATTTCTCACACTTCATGGCTAGATCCCGGGCTGTTTCTGGATTGTATCACGTAGTAATGTGGTACCACGCTGAAACAGTCAATTAAACCTCGTTTCGATCAATATTTTAGAGGATAACGCAAGTTAAGTCTGGGATAGGTCTGGGATTCGCCCTCATCAGGCTCATACTTTCGCGTTTTTCACATACTTGTTGAACTGATCCTGGGTTTTTTCTGGTTTGGATCACGTAGCAATGTGGTACCACACTGAAACAGTCGATTAAACCTGGTTTCGATCAATATTTTAGAGGATAACGCATGTTAGGTCTAGGTTAGGCCTGGGATTTTCACTCATCGGACTCATACTTTCGCATTCTTCACATACTTTTTGAACGGATCCTGGGTTTTTTCTGGTTTGGATCACGTAGTAATGTGGGACCACACTGAAACAATCAATTAAACCTGGTATTGATAAATATTTTAGAGGATAACGCATGTTAGGTCCGGGATAGGTCTGGGATTTGCCCTCATCAGACTCATACTTTCGCACACTTCACATACTCGTTGAACAGATCCTGGGTTATTTTCTGGTTTGGATCACATAGTAATGTGGTACCACACTGAAACAGTCGAATAAACCAGGTTTGGATCAATATTTTTGAGGATAACGCATGTTAGGTCTAGGTTAGGCCGGGGTTTTTCACTCATCAGACTCATACTTTCGCATTCTTCACATACTTGTTGAACGGATCCTGGGTTTTTACTGGTTTGGATCACGTAGTAATGTGGTACCACGCTGAAACAGTCAATTAAAACTGGTTTCGATCAATATTTTAGAGGATAACGCATGTTAGGTCTAGGTTAGGCCGGGGATTTTCACTCAGCAGACTCATACTTTCGCATCCTTCACATACTTGTTGAACGGATCCTGGGTTTTTACTGGTTTGGATCACGTAGTAATGTGGTGCCACACTGAAACATTCAATTAAACCTTGTCTTGATAAATATTTTAGAGGATAACGCATGTTAGGTCTGGGTTAGGTCTGGGGTTTGCCCTCATCAGGCTCATACTTTCGCATATTTCTCATACTTCATGGCTAGATCCTGGGCTTTTTCTGGATTGTATCACGTAGTAATGTGGGACCACACTGGAACAATCAATTAAACCTGGTCATGATAAATATTTTAGAGGATAACGCATGTTAGGTTTGGGATAGGTCTAGGATTTGCCCTCATCAGGCTCATACTTATGCATATTTCTCATACTTCATGGCTAGATCCTGGGCTGTTTCTGGATTGTATCTCGTGGTAATGTGGTACCACGCTGAAACAGTCAATTAAGCCTGATTTCGATCAATATTTTAGAGGATAACGCAAGTTAGGTCTGGGATAGGTCTGGGATTCGCCCTCATCAGGCTCATACTTTCGCATATTTCTCATACTTGATGGCTAGATCCTGGGCTTTTTCTGGATTGCATCACGTAGTAATGAAGTACAACACTGAAACAGTCAATTAAACCTGGTTTCCATCAATATCTTAGAGGACAACGCAAGTTAGGTCTGGGATAGGTCTGGGATTTGCCCTCATCAGGCTCATACTTTCGTGTTTTTCACATATTTGTTGAACAGATCCTGGGTTTTTTTCTGGTTTGGGTTACGTAGTAATGTGGTACCACACTGAAACAGTCAATTAAACCTGGTTTGGATCAATATTTTAGAGGATAACGCATGTTAGGTTTGGGTTAGGTCTAGGATTTGCCCTCATCAGGCTCATACTTTCGCATATTTCTCATACTTCATGGCTAGATCCCGGGCTGTTTCAGGATTGTCTCACGTAGTAACGTGGTACCACCCTGAAACAGTCAATTAAACCTGGTTTCGATCAATATTTTAGAGGATAACGCAAGTTAGGTCAGGGATAGGTCTGGGATTCGCCCTCATCAGGCTCATACTTTTGCGTTTTTCACATACTTGTTGAACTGATCCTGGGTTTTTTCTGGCTTGGTTCACGTAGTAATGTGGTACCACACTGAAACAGTCCATTAAACCTGGTTTCGCTCAATATTTTAGAAGATAACGCATGTTAGGTCTAGGTTAGGCCTGGGATTTGCCCTCATCAGGGTCATACTTTCGCAGTTTCAACATGCATGTTGACCTGATCGAGGGTTTTTTCTGCTTTGGATCACGTAGTAAAGTGGTACCACACTAAAACAGTCAATTAAACCTGGTTTCGATCAATATTTTAGAGGATAACGCAAGTTAGGTCTGGGATAGGCCTGGGATTTGCCCTCGTCAGGGTCATACTTTCGCAGTTTTAACATACATGTTGACCTGATCGAGGGTTTTTTCCGCTTTGGATCACGTAGTAAAGTGGTACCACACTGAAGCAGTCCATTAAACCCGGTTTGGATCAATATTTTAGAGGATAACGCATGTTAGGTTTTGGTTAGGTCTAGGATTTGCCCTCCCCAGGCTCATACTTTCGCATATTTCTCACACTTCATGGTTAGATCCCGGGCTGTTTCTGGATTGTATCACGTAGTAATGTGGTACCACGCTGAAACAGTCAATTAAACCTCGTTTCGATCAATATTTTAGAGGATAACGCAAGTTAAGTCTGGGATAGGTCTGGGATTCGCCCTCATCAGGCTCATACTTTCGCGTTTTTCACATACTTGTTGAACTGATCCTGGGTTTTTTCTGGTTTGGATCACGTAGCAATGTGGTACCACACTGAAACAGTCGATTAAACCTGGTTTCGATCAATATTTTAGAGGATAACGCATGTTAGGTCTAGGTTAGGCCTGGGATTTTCACTCATCAGACTCATACTTTCGCATTCTTCACATACTTGTTGAACGGATCCTGGGTTTTTTCTGGTTTGGATCACGTAGTAATGTGGGACCACACTGGAACAGTCAATCAAACCTGGTTTCGATCAATATTTTAGAGAATAATTCATGTTAGGTCTAGGTTAGGTCTGGGATTTGCTCTCATCAGGCTCATTCTTTCGCATATTTCTCATACTTGATGGCTAGATCCTGGGCTTCAACACTGAAACAGTCAATTAAACCTGGTTTGCATCAATATCTTAGAGGACAACGCAAGTTAGGTCTGGGATAGGTCTGGGATTTGCCCTCATCAGGGTCATACTTTCGGAGTTCTAACATACATGTTGACCTGATCGAGTGTTTTTTCTGCTTTGGATCACGTAGTAAAGTGGTACCACACTGAAACAGTCCATTAAACCAGGTTTGGATCAATATTTTTGAGGATAACGCAGGTTAGGCCTAGGTTAGGCCTGGGATTTTCACGCATCAGACTCATACTTTCGCATTCTTCACATACTTGTTAAACGGATCCAGGGTTTTTTCTGGTTTGGTTCACGTTGTAATGTGGGACCACACCGAAACAATCAATTAAACCTGGTCTTGATAAATATTTTAGAGGATAACGCATGTCAGGTCTGGGATAGGTCTGGGATTAGCCCTCATCAGACTCATACTTTCGCAGTTTTAACATGCATGTTGACCTGATCGAGGGTTTTTGCTGCATTGGATCACGTAGTAAAGTGGTACCACACTAAAACGGTCAATTAAACCTGGTTTCGATCAACATATTAGAGGATAACCAAAGTTATGTCTAGTTTAGGCCTGGGATTTGCCCTCATCAGACTCATACTTTCGCATTCTTCACATACTTGTTGAACGGATCCTGGGTTTTTTCTGGTTTGGATCACGTAATAATGTGGGACCACACTGAAACAGTCGATTAAACCTGGTTTCGATTAATATATTTGAGGATAACGCATGTTAGGTCTGGGATAGGTCTGGGATTTGCCCTCATCAGGCTCATACTTTCGCAGTTTTAACATGCATGTTGACCTGATCGAGGGTTTTTTCTGCATTGGATCACGTAGTAAAGTGGTACCACACTAAAACGGTCAATTAAACCTGGTTTCGATCAACATATTAGAGGATAACCAAAGTTATGTCTAGTTTAGGCCTGGGATTTGCCCTCATCAGACTCATACTTTCGCATACTTCACATACTTGTTGAACAGATCCTGGGTTTTTTTCTGGTTTGGATCACGTAGTAATGTGGTACCACACTGAAACAGTCGATTAAACCTGGTTTCCATCAATATCTTAGAGGACAACGCAAGTTAGGTCAGGGATAGGTCTGGGATTTGCCCTCATCAGGCTCATACTTTCGCGTTTTTTACATACTTGTTGAACAGATCCTGGGTTTTTTTCTGGTTTGGATCACGTAGTAATGTGGTACCACACTGAAACAGTCGATTAAACATGGTTTCGATCAATATTTTTGAGGATAGCGCATGTTAGGTCTAGGTTAGGCCGAGGATTTTCACACATCAGACTCATACTTTCGCATTCTTCACATACTTGTTGAACGGATCCTGGGTTTTTACTGGTTTGGATCACATAGTAATGTGGTACCACACTGAAACAGTCAATTAAACCTGGTTACGATCAATATTTTAGAGAATAATTCATGTTAGGTCTAGGTTTGGTAAGGGATTTGCTCTCATCAGGCTCATTCTTTCGCATATTTCTCATACTTGATGTCTAGATCCTGGGCTTTTTCTGGATTGCATGACGTAGTAATGAAGTACAACACTGAAACAGTCAATTAAACCTGGTTTCGATCAATATTTTAGAAGATAACGCATGTTAGGTCTAGGTTAGGCCTGGGATTTGCCCTCATCAGGGTCATACTTTCGCAGTTTTAACATGCATGTTGACCTGATCGAGGGTTTTTTCTGCTTTGGATCACGTAGTAATGTGGTACCACACTAAAACAGTCAATTAAACCTGGCTTCGATCAATATTTTAGAGGATAACGCAAGTTAGGTCTGGGATAGGTCTAGGATTTGCCCTCATCAGGCTCATTCTTTCGCATATTTCTCATACTTGATGGCTAGATCCTGGGCTTTTTCTGGATTGCATCACGTAGTATTGTTGTACCACACTGAAACAGTCGATTAAACCAGGTTTCGATCAATATTTTTGAGGATAACGCATGTTAGGTCTAGGTTAGGCCTGGGATTTTCACTCATCAGACTCATACTTTCGCATTCTTCACATACTTATTGAACGGATCTTGGGTTTTTTCTGGTGTGGATCACGTAGTAATGTGGTACCACACTGAAACAATCAATTAAACCTGGTCTTGATAAATATTTTAGAGGATAACGCTTGTTAGGTCTGGGTTAGGTCTAGGATTTGCCCACATCAGGCTCATACTTTCGCATATTTCTCATACTTCATGGCTGGATCCTGGGCTATTACTGGATTGGATCACGTAGTAATGTTGTACCACGCTGAAACAGTCAATTAAACCTCGTTTCGATCAATATTTTAGAGGATAACGCAAGTTAGGTCTGGGATAGGTCTGGGATTCGCCCTCATCAGGGTCATACTTTCGCAGTTCTAACATACATGTTGACCTGATCGAGTGTTTTTTCTGCTTTGGATCACGTAGTAAAGTGGTACCACACTGAAACAGCCCATTAAACCAGGTTTGGATCAATATTTTTGAGGATAACGCATGTTAGGTCTAGGTTAGGCCTGGGATTTTCACGTATCAGACTCATACTTTCGCATTCTTCACATACTTGTTAAACGGATCCTGGGTTTTTTCTGGTTTGGTTCACGTTGTAATGTGGGACCACACCGAAACAATCAATTAAACCTGGTCTTGATAAATATTTTAGAGGATAACGCATGTCAGGTCTGGCATAGGTCTTGGATTTGCCCTCATCAGGGTCATACTCTCGCAGTTTTAACATGCATGTTGACCTGATCGAGGGTTTTTTCTGCTTTGGATCACGTAATAAAGTGGTACCACAACTAAAACAGTCAATTAAACCTGGTTTCGATCATTATTTTAGAGGATAACGCAAGTTAGGTCTGGGATAGGTCTGGGATTAGCCCTCATCAGACTCATACTTTCGCACACTTCACATACTCGTTGATAAGATCCTGGGTTTTTTTCTGGTTTGGATCACGTAGTAATGTGGTACCACACTGAAACAGTCGATTAAACATGGTTTCGATCAATATTTTTGAGGATAACGCATGTTAGGTCTAGGTTAGGCCTAGGATTTTCACTCATCAGACTCATACTTTCGCATTCTTCACATACTTGTTGAACGGATCCTGGGTTTTTACTGGTTTGGATCACATGGTAATGTGGTACCACACTGAAACAGTCAATTAAACCTGGTTTCGATCAATATTTTAGAGGATAACGCAAGTTAGGTCTGGGATACGTCTAGGATTTGTCCTCATCAGGCTCATTCTTTCGCATATTTCTCATACTTGATTGCTAGATCCTGGGCTTTTTCTGGATTTCATCACGTAGTATTGTGGTACCACACTGAAACAGTCGATTAAACCAGGTTTCGATCAATATTTTTGAGGATAACGCATGTTAGGTCTAGGTTAGGCCTGGGATTTTCACTCATCAGACTCATACTTTCGCATTCTTCACATACTTGTTGAACGAATCCTGGGTTTTTACTGGTTTGGATCACATAGTAATGTGGTACCACACTGAAACAGTCAATTAAACCTGGTTTCGATCAATATTTTAGAGGATAACGCAAGTTAGATCTGGGATAGGTCTGGGATTTGCCCTCATCAGGGTCATACTTTCGCAGTTCTAACATACATGTTGACCTGATCGAGTGTTTTTTCTGCTTTGGATCACGTAGTGAAGTGGTACCACACTGAAACAGTCCATTAAACCAGGTTTGGATCAATATTTTTGAGGATAACGCATGTTAGGTCTAGGTTAGGCCTGGGATTTTCACGCATCAGACTCATACTTTCGCATTCTTCACATACTTGTTAAACGGATCCTGGGTTTTTTCTGGTTTGGATCACGTAGTAATGTGGTACCACACTGAAACAATCAATTAAACCTGGTCATGATAAATATTTCAGAGGATAACGCTTGTTAGGTCTGGGTTAGGTCTAGGATTTGCCCACATCAGGCTCATACTTTCGCATATTTCTCATACTTCATGGCTGGATCCTGGGCTATTACTGGATTGGATCACGTAGTAATGTTGTACCACACTGAAACAGACAATTTAACCTGGTTTCGATCAATATTTTAGAGAATAATTCATGTTAGGTCTGGGTTAGTTCTGGGATTTGCTCTCATCAGGCTCATTCTTTCGCATATCTCTCATACTTGATGGCTAGATCCTGGGCTTTTTCTGGATTGCATCACGTAGTAATGAAGTACAAAACTGAAACAGTCAATTAAACCTGGTTTCGATCAATGTTTTAGAGAATAATTCATATTAGGTCTAGGTTAAGCCTGGGATTAACCCTCATCAGGCTCATACTTTCGCAGTTTTAACATGCATGTTGACCTGATCGAGGGTTTTTTCTGCTTTGGATCACGTAGTAATGTGGCACCACACTAAAGCAGTCAATTAAACCTGGTTTCGATCAATATTTTAGAGAATAACGAAAGTTATGTCTAGTTTAGGCCTGGGATTTGTCCTCATCAGACTCATACTTTCGCATACTTCACATACTTGTTGAACAGATCCTGGGTTTTTTTCTGGTTTGGATCACGTAGTAATGTGGTACCACACTGAAACGGTCGATTAAACATGGTTTCGATCAATATTTTTGAGGATAACGCATGTTAGGTCTAGGTTAGGCCGAGGATTTTCACTCGTCAGGGTCATACTTTCGCAGTTTTAACATACATGATGACCTGATCGAGGGTTTTTTGCGCTTTGGATCACGTAGTAAAGTGGTACCACACTGAAACAGCCCATTAAACCAGGTTTGGATCAATATTTTTGAGGATAACGCATGTTAGGTCTAGGTTAGGCCTGGGATTTTCACGCATCAGACTCATACATTCGCATTCTTCACATACTTGTTAAACGGATCCTGGGTTTTTCCTGGTTTGGTTCACGTTGTAATGTGGGACCACACCGAAACAATCAATTAAACCTGGTCTTGATAAATATTTTAGAGGATAACGCATGTCAGGTCTGGCATAGGTCTTGGATTTGCCCTCATCAGGGTCATACTCTCGCAGTTTTAACATGCATGTTGACCTGATCGAGGGTTTTTTCTGCTTTGGATCACGTAATAAAGTGGTACCACAACTAAAACAGTCAATTAAACCTGGTTTCGATCATTATTCTAGAGGATAACGCAAGTTAGGTCTGGGATAGGTCTGGGATTAGCCCTCATCAGGCTCATACTTTCGCGTTTTTCACATACTTGTTGAACAGATCCTGGGTTTTTTCTGGTTTGGATCACGTAGTAATGTGGTACCACACTGAAACAGTCGATTAAACATGGTTACCATCAATATCTTAGAGGACAACGCAAGTTAGGTCTGGGATAGGTCTGGGATTTGCCCTCATCAGGCTCTTACTTTCGCGTTTTTCACATACTTGTTGAACAGATCCTGGGTTTTTTTCTGGTTTGGATCACGTAGTAATGTGGTACCACACTGAAACAGTCGATTAAACATGGTTTCGATCAATATTTTTGAGGATAACGCATGTTAGGTCTAGGTTAGGCCGAGGATTTTCACTCATCAGACTCATACTTTCGCATTCTTCACATACTTGTTGAACGGATCCTGGGTTTTTACTGGTTTGGATCACATAGTAATGTGGTACCACACTGAAACAGTCAATTAAACCTGGTTTCGATCAATATTTTAGAGAATAATTCATGTTAGGTCTAGGTTTGGTATGGGATTTGCTCTCATCAGGCTCATTCTTTCGCATATTTCTCATACTTGATGTCTAGATCCTGGGCTTTTTCTGGATTGCATCATGTAGTAATGAAGTACAACACTGAAGCAGTCAATTAAACCTGGTTTCCATCAATATTTTAGAGGACAACGCATGTTAGGTCTAGGTTAGGCCTGGGATTCGCCCTCATCAGGCTCTTACTTTCGCGTTTTTCACATACTTGTTGAACTGATCCTGGTTTTTTTCTGGTTTGGTTCACGTAGTAATGTGGTACCACACTGAAACAGTCCATTAAACCTGGTTTCGCTCAATATTTTAGAAGATAACGCATGTTAGGTCTAGGTTAGGTCTGGGATTTGCTCTCATCAGGCTCATTCTTTCGCATATCACTCATACTTGATGGCTAGATCCTGGGCTTTTTCTGGATTGCATCACGTACTAATGAAGTACAACACAGAAACAGTCAATTAAACCTGGTTTCCATCAATATCTTAGAGGACAACGCAAGTTAGGTCTGGGATAGGTCTGGGATTTGCTCTCATCAGGCTCATACTTTCGCGTTTTTCACATACTTGTTGAACAGATCCTGGGTTTTTTCTGGTTTGGATCACGTAGTAATGTGGTACCACACTGAAACAGTCGATTAAACATGGTTTCGATCAATATTTTTGAGGATGACGCATGTTAGGTCTAGGTTAGGCCGAGGATTTTCACTCATCAGACTCATACTTTCGCATTCTTCACATACTTGTTGAACGGATCCTGGGTTTTTACTGGTTTGGATCACATAGTAATGTGGTACCACACTGAAACAGTCAATTAAACCTGGTTTCGATCAATATTTTAGAGAATAATTCATGTTAGGTCTAGGTTTGGTATGGGATTTGCTCTCATCAGGCTCATTCTTTCGCATATTTCTCATACTTGATGTCTAGATCCTGGGCTTTTTCTGGATTGCATCACGTAGTAATGAAGTACAACACTGAAACAGTCAATTAAACCTGGTTTCCATCAATATTTTAGAGGACAACGCATGTTAGGTCTAGGTTAGGCCTGGGATTCGCCCTCATCAGGCTCTTACTTTCGCGTTTTTCACATACTTGTTGAACTGATCCTGGTTTTTTTCTGGTTTGGTTCACGTAGTAATGTGGTACCACACTGAAACAGTCCATTAAACCTGGTTTCGCTCAATATTTTAGAAGATAACGCATGTTAGGTCTAGGTTAGGCCTGGGATTTGCCCTCATCAGGGTCATACTTTCGCAGTTTTAACATGCATGTTGACCTGATCGAGGGTTTTTTCCGCTTTGGATCACGTAGTAAAGTGGTACCACACTGAAGCAGTCCATTAAACCCGGTTTGGATCAATATTTTAGAGGATAACGCATGTTAGGTTTGGGTTAGGTCTAGGATTTGCCCTCATCAGGCTCATACTTTCGCATATTTCTCATACTTCATTGCTAGATCCCGGGCTGTTTCTGGAATGTATCACGTAGTATTGTGGTACCACACTGAAACAGTCGATTAAACCAGGTTTCGATCAATATTTTTGAGGATAACGCATGTTAGGTCTAGGTTAGGCCTGGGATTCGCCCTCATCAGGCTCTTACTTTCGCGTTTTTCACATACTTGTTGAACTGATCCTGGTTTTTTTCTGGTTTGGTTCACGTAGTAATGTGGTACCACACTGAAACAGTCCATTAAACCTGGTTTCGCTCAATATTTTAGAAGATAACGCATGTTAGGTCTAGGTTAGGCCTGGGATTTGCCCTCATCAGGGTCATACTTTCGCAGTTTTAACATGCATGTTGACCTGATCGAGGGTTTTTTCTGCATTGGATCACGTAGAAAAGTGGTACCACACTAAAACAGTCAATTAAACCTGGTTTCGATCAATATTTTAGAGGATAACGCAAGTTAGGTCTGGGATAGGTCTAGGATTTGCCCTCATCAGGCTCATTCTATCGCTTATTTCTCATACTTGGTGGCTAGATCCTGGGCTTTTTCTGGATTGCATCACGTAGTATTGTGGTACCACACTGAAACAGTCGATTAAACCAGGTTTCGATCAATATTTTTGAGAATAATTCATGTTAGGTCTAGGTTAGGCCTGGGATTTTCACACATCAGACTCATACTTTCGCATTCTTCACATACTTGTTGAACGGATCTTGGGTTTTTTCTGGTGTGGATCACGTAGTAATGTGGTACCACACTGAAACAATCAATTAAACCTGGCCTTGATATATATTTTAGAGGATAACGCATGTTAGGTCTGGGTTAGGTCTAGGATTTGCCCTCATCAGGCTCATACTTTCGCATATGTCTCATACTTCATGGCTGGATCCTGGGCTATTACTGGATTGGATCACGTAGTAATGTGGTACCACACTGAAACAGTCAATTAAACCTGGTTTCGATCAATATTTTAGAGAATAATTCATGTTAGGTCTGGGTTAGGTCTGGGATTTGCTCTCATCAGGCTCATTCTTTCGCATATCTCTCATACTTGATTGCTAGATCCTGGGCTTTTTCTGGATTGCATCACGTAGTAATGAAGAACAACACTGAAACAGTCAATTAAACCTGGTTTCGATCAATATTTTAGAGAATAATTCATGTTAGGTCTAGGTTAGGCCTGGGATTTGCACACATCAGGGTCATACTTTCGCATTTTTCACATACTTGTTGAACAGATCCTGGGTTTTTTCTGGTTTGGATCGCGCAGTAATGTGGTACACACTGAAACAGCCCACTAAACCTGGTTTCCATCAATATTTTAGAGGATATCGAAAGTTATGTCTAGGTTAGGCCTGGGATTTGCCCTCATCAGACTCATGCTTTCGCATTTTTCACATACTTGTTCAACAGATCCTGGGGTTTTTCTGGTATGGATCACGTAGTAATGTGGTACCAAACTGAAACATTCAGTTAAACCTGGTCTTGATAAATATTATTGAGGATAACGCTTGTTAGGTCTGGGTTAGGTCTAGGATTTGCTCTCGTCAGGCTCATACTTTCGCATATTTCTCATACCTCATGGCTAGATCCTGGGCTATTTCTGGATTGGATAACGTAGTAATGTGGGACCACACTAAAACAGTCAATTAAACCTGGTTTCGATCAATATTTTAGAGAATAATTCATGTTAGGTCTGGGTTAGGTCTGGGATTTGCTCTCATCAGGCTCATTCTTTCGCATATCTCTCATACTTGATTGCTAGATCCTGGGCTTTTTCTGGATTGCATCACGTAGTAATGAAGAACAACACTGAAACAGTCAATTAAACCTGGTTTCGATCAATATTTTAGAGAATAATTCATGTTAGGTCTAGGTTAGGCCTGGGATTTGCACACATCAGGGTCATACTTTCGCATTTTTCACATACTTGTTGAACAGATCCTGGGTTTTTTCTGGTTTGGATCGCGCAGTAATGTGGTACACACTGAAACAGCCCACTAAACCTGGTTTCCATCAATATTTTAGAGGATATCGAAAGTTATGTCTAGGTTAGGCCTGGGATTTGCCCTCATCAGACTCATGCTTTCGCATTTTTCACATACTTGTTCAACAGATCCTGGGGTTTTTCTGGTATGGATCACGTAGTAATGTGGTACCAAACTGAAACATTCAGTTAAACCTGGTCTTGATAAATATTATTGAGGATAACGCTTGTTAGGTCTGGGTTAGGTCTAGGATTTGCCCTCATCAGGCTCATACTTTCGCATATTTATTATACTTCATGGATAGATCCTGGGCTATTTTCTGGTTTGGATCACATAGTAATGTGGTACCACACTGAAACAGTCGATTAAACCAGGTTTCGATCAATATTTTTGAGGATAACGCATGTTAGGTCTAGGTTAGGCCTGGGATTTTCACTCATCAGACTCATTCTTTCGCATTCTTCACATACTTGTTGAACGGATCCTGGGTTTTTTCTGGTTTGGATCACGTAGTAATGTGGGACCACACTGAAACAATCAATTAAACCTGGTCTTGATAAATATTTTAGAGGATAACGCAAGTTAGGTCTGGGATAGGTCTAGGATTTGCCCTCATCAGGCTCATTCTTTCGCATATTTCTCATACTTGATGGCTAGATCCTGGGCTTTTTCTGGATTGCATCACGTAGTATTGTTGTACCACACTGAAACAGTCGATTAAACCAGGTTTCGATCAATATTTTTGAGGATAACGCATGTTAGGTCTAGGTTAGGCCTGGGATTTTCACTCATCAGACTCATACTTTCGCATTCTTCACATACTTGTTGAACGGATCTTGGGTTTTTTCTGGTGTGGATCACGTAGTAATGTGGTACCACACTGAAACAATCAATTAAACCTGGTCTTGATAAATATTTTAGAGGATAACGCATGTTAGGTCTGGGTTAGGTCTAGGATTTGCCCTCATCAGGCTCATACTTTCGCATATTTCTCATACTTCATGGCTGGATCCTGGGCTATTACTGGATTGGATCACGCAGTAATGTGGTACCACACTGAATCAGTCAATTAAACCTGGTTTCGATCAATATTTTAGAGAATAATTCATGTTAGGTCTGGTTTCGGTCTGGGATTTGCTCCCATCAGGCTCATTGTTTCGCATATCTCTCATACTTGATGGCTAGATCCTGGGCTTTTTGTGGATTGCAACACGTAGTAATGAAGTACAACACTGAAACAGTCAATTAAACCTGGTTTCGATCAATATTTTTGAGGATGACGCATGCTAGGTCTAGGTTAGGCCTGGGATTTTCACTCATCAGACTCATATTTTCGCATTCTTCACATACTTGTTGAACGGATCTTGGGTTTTTTCTGGTGTGGATCACGTAGTAATGTGGTACCACACTGAAACAATCAATTAAACCTGGTCTTGATAAATATTTTAGAGGATAACGCATGTTAGGGCTGGGTTAGGTCTAGGATCTGCCCTCATCAGGCTCATACTTTCGCAGTTCTAACATACATGTTGACCTGATCGAGTGTTTTCTCTGCTTTGGATCACGTAGTGAAGTGGTACCACACTGAAACAGTCAATTAAACCTGGTTTCGATCAATATTTTTGAGGATGACGCATGTTAGGTCTAGGTTAGGCCTGGGATTTTCACTCATCAGACGCATACTTTCGCATTCTTCACATACTTGTTGAACGGATCTTGGGTTTTTTCTGGTGTGGATCACGTAGTAATGTGGTACCACACTGAAACAATCAATTAAACCTGGTTTGCATCAATATCTTAGAGGACAACGCAAGTTAGGTCTGGGATGGGTCTGGGGTTTGCCCTCATCAGGGTCATACTTTCGCAGTTCTAACATACATGTTGACCTGATCGAGTGTTTTTTCTGCTTTGGATCACGTAGTGAAGTGGTACCACACTGAAACAGTCCATTAAACCAGGTTTGGATCAATATTTTTGAGGATAACGCATGTTAGGTCTAGGTTAGGCCTGGGATTTTCACGCATCAGCCTCATACTTTCGCATTCTTCACATACTTGTTAAACGGATCCTGGGTTTTTTCTGGTTTGGATCACGTAGTAATGTGGTACCACACTGAAACAGTCGATTAAACCTGGTTTCGATTAATATTTTTGAGGATAACGCATGTTAGGTCTGGGATAGGTCTGGGATTTGCCCTCATCAGGCTCATACTTTCGCATACTTCACATACTTGTTGAACAGATCCTGGGTTTTTTTCTGGTTTGGATCACGTAGTAATGTGGTACCACACTGAAACGGTCGATTAAACATGGTTTCGATCAATATTTTTGAGGATAACGCATGTTAGGTCTAGGTTAGGCCGAGGATTTTCACTCGTCAGGGTCCTACTTTCGCAGTTTTAACATACATGTTGACCTGATCGAGGGTTTTTTCCGCTTTGGATCACGTAGTAAAGTGGTACCACACTGAAGCAGTCCATTAAACCCGGTTTGGATCAATATTTTAGAGGATAACGCATGTTAGGTTTGGGTTAGGTCTAGGATTTGCCCTCATCAGGCTCATACTTTCGCATATTTCTCATACTTCATGGCTAGATCCCGGGCTGTTTCTGGATCGTATCACGTAGTAATGTGGTACCACGCTGAAACAGTCAATTAAACCTCGTTTCGATCAATATTTTAGAGGATAACGCAAGTTAGGTCTGGGATAGGTCTGGGATTCGCCCTCATCAGGGTCATACTTTCGCAGTTCTAACATACATGTTGTCCTGATCGAGTGTTTTTTCTGCTTTGGATCACGTAGTAAAGTGGTACCACACTGAAACAGCCCATTAAACCAGGTTTGGATCAATATTTTTGAGGATAACGCATGTTAGGTCTAGGTTAGGCCAGGGATTTTCACGCATCAGACTCATACTTTCGCATTCTTCACATACTTGTTAAACGGATCCTGGGTTTTTTCTGGTTTGGTTCACGTTGTAATGTGGGACCACACCGAAACAATCAATTAAACCTGGTCTTGATAAATATTTTAGAGGATAACGCATGTCAGGTCTGGCATAGGTCTTGGATTTGCCCTCATCAGGGTCATACTCTCGCAGTTTTAACATGCATGTTGACCTGATCGAGGGTTTTTTCTGCTTTGGATCACGTAGTAAAGTGGTACCACAACTAAAACAGTCAATTAAACCTGGTTTCGATCATTATTTTAGAGGATAACGCAAGTTAGGTCTGGGATAGGTCTGGGATTAGCCCTCATCAGACTCATACTTTCGCACACTTCACATACTCGTTGATAAGATCCTGGGTTTTTTTCTGGTTTGGATCACGTAGTAATGTGGTACCACACTGAAACAGTCGATTAAACCTGGTTTCCATCAATATCTTAGAGGACAACGCAAGTTAGGTCTGGCATAGGTCTGGGATTTGCCCTCATCAGGCTCATACTTTCGCATATTTCTCATACTTCATTGCTAGATCCCGGGCTGTTTCTGGATTGTATCACGTAGGATTGTGGTACCACACCGAAACTGTCGATTAAACCAGGTTTCGATCAATATTTTTGAGGATAACGCATGTTAGGTCTGGGTTAGGTCTAGGATTTGCCCTCATCAGGCTCATACTTTCGCATATCTCTCATACTTCATGGCTGGATCCTGGGCTATTACTGGATTGGATCACGCAGTAATGTGGTACCACACTGAATCAGTCAATTAAACCTGGTTTCGATCAATATTTTAGAGAATAATTCATGTTAGGTCTGGGTTAGGTCTGGGATTTGCTCTCATCAGGCTCATTCTTTCGCATATCTCTCATACTTGATGGCTAGATCCTGGGCTTTTTGTGGATTGCAACACGTAGTAATGAAGTACAACACTGAAACAGTCAATTAAACCTGGTTTCGATCAATATTTTTGAGGATGACGCATGTTGGGTCTAGGTTAGGCCTGGGATTTTCACTCATGAGACTCATACTTTCGCATTCTTCACATACTTGTTGAACGGATCCTGGGTTTTTACTGGTTTGGATCACATAGTAATGTGGTACCACACTGAAACAGTCAATTAAACCTGGTTTCGATCAATATTTTAGAGAATAATTCATGTTAGGTCTAGGTTTGGTATGGGATTTGCTCTCATCAGGCTCATTCTTTCGCATATTTCTCATACTTGATGTCTAGATCCTGGGCTTTTTCTGGATTGCATCACGTAGTAATGAAGTACAACACTGAAACAGTCAATTAAACCTGGTTTCCATCAATATTTTAGAGGACAACGCATGTTAGGTCTAGGTTAGGCCTGGGATTCGCCCTCATCAGGCTCTTACTTTCGCGTTTTTCACATACTTGTTGAACTGATCCTGGTTTTTTTCTGGTTTGGTTCACGTAGTAATGTGGTACCACACTGAAACAGTCCATTAAACCTGGTTTCGCTCAATATTTTAGAAGATAACGCATGTTAGGTCTAGGTTAGGCCTGGGATTTGCCCTCATCAGGGTCATACTTTCGCAGTTTTAACATGCATGTTGACCTGATCGAGGGTTTTTTCCGCTTTGGATCACGTAGTAAAGTGGTACCACACTGAAGCAGTCCATTAAACCCGGTTTGGATCAATATTTTAGAGGATAACGCATGTTAGGTTTGGGTTAGGTCTAGGATTTGCCCTCATCAGGCTCATACTTTCGCATATTTCTCATACTTCATTGCTAGATCCCGGGCTGTTTCTGGAATGTATCACGTAGTATTGTGGTACCACACTGAAACAGTCGATTAAACCAGGTTTCGATCAATATTTTTGAGGATAACGCATGTTAGGTCTAGGTTAGGCCTGGGATTCGCCCTCATCAGGCTCTTACTTTCGCGTTTTTCACATACTTGTTGAACTGATCCTGGTTTTTTTCTGGTTTGGTTCACGTAGTAATGTGGTACCACACTGAAACAGTCCATTAAACCTGGTTTCGCTCAATATTTTAGAAGATAACGCATGTTAGGTCTAGGTTAGGCCTGGGATTTGCCCTCATCAGGGTCATACTTTCGCAGTTTTAACATGCATGTTGACCTGATCGAGGGTTTTTTCTGCATTGGATCACGTAGAAAAGTGGTACCACACTAAAACAGTCAATTAAACCTGGTTTCGATCAATATTTTAGAGGATAACGCAAGTTAGGTCTGGGATAGGTCTAGGATTTGCCCTCATCAGGCTCATTCTATCGCTTATTTCTCATACTTGGTGGCTAGATCCTGGGCTTTTTCTGGATTGCATCACGTAGTATTGTGGTACCACACTGAAACAGTCGATTAAACCAGGTTTCGATCAATATTTTTGAGAATAATTCATGTTAGGTCTAGGTTAGGCCTGGGATTTTCACACATCAGACTCATACTTTCGCATTCTTCACATACTTGTTGAACGGATCTTGGGTTTTTTCTGGTGTGGATCACGTAGTAATGTGGTACCACACTGAAACAATCAATTAAACCTGGCCTTGATATATATTTTAGAGGATAACGCATGTTAGGTCTGGGTTAGGTCTAGGATTTGCCCTCATCAGGCTCATACTTTCGCATATGTCTCATACTTCATGGCTGGATCCTGGGCTATTACTGGATTGGATCACGTAGTAATGTGGTACCACACTGAAACAGTCAATTAAACCTGGTTTCGATCAATATTTTAGAGAATAATTCATGTTAGGTCTGGGTTAGGTCTGGGATTTGCTCTCATCAGGCTCATTCTTTCGCATATCTCTCATACTTGATTGCTAGATCCTGGGCTTTTTCTGGATTGCATCACGTAGTAATGAAGAACAACACTGAAACAGTCAATTAAACCTGGTTTCGATCAATATTTTAGAGAATAATTCATGTTAGGTCTAGGTTAGGCCTGGGATTTGCACACATCAGGGTCATACTTTCGCATTTTTCACATACTTGTTGAACAGATCCTGGGTTTTTTCTGGTTTGGATCGCGCAGTAATGTGGTACACACTGAAACAGCCCACTAAACCTGGTTTCCATCAATATTTTAGAGGATATCGAAAGTTATGTCTAGGTTAGGCCTGGGATTTGCCCTCATCAGACTCATGCTTTCGCATTTTTCACATACTTGTTCAACAGATCCTGGGGTTTTTCTGGTATGGATCACGTAGTAATGTGGTACCAAACTGAAACATTCAGTTAAACCTGGTCTTGATAAATATTATTGAGGATAACGCTTGTTAGGTCTGGGTTAGGTCTAGGATTTGCTCTCGTCAGGCTCATACTTTCGCATATTTCTCATACCTCATGGCTAGATCCTGGGCTATTTCTGGATTGGATAACGTAGTAATGTGGGACCACACTAAAACAGTCAATTAAACCTGGTTTCGATCAATATTTTAGAGAATAATTCATGTTAGGTCTGGGTTAGGTCTGGGATTTGCTCTCATCAGGCTCATTCTTTCGCATATCTCTCATACTTGATTGCTAGATCCTGGGCTTTTTCTGGATTGCATCACGTAGTAATGAAGAACAACACTGAAACAGTCAATTAAACCTGGTTTCGATCAATATTTTAGAGAATAATTCATGTTAGGTCTAGGTTAGGCCTGGGATTTGCACACATCAGGGTCATACTTTCGCATTTTTCACATACTTGTTGAACAGATCCTGGGTTTTTTCTGGTTTGGATCGCGCAGTAATGTGGTACACACTGAAACAGCCCACTAAACCTGGTTTCCATCAATATTTTAGAGGATATCGAAAGTTATGTCTAGGTTAGGCCTGGGATTTGCCCTCATCAGACTCATGCTTTCGCATTTTTCACATACTTGTTCAACAGATCCTGGGGTTTTTCTGGTATGGATCACGTAGTAATGTGGTACCAAACTGAAACATTCAGTTAAACCTGGTCTTGATAAATATTATTGAGGATAACGCTTGTTAGGTCTGGGTTAGGTCTAGGATTTGCTCTCGTCAGGCTCATACTTTCGCATATTTCTCATACCTCATGGCTAGATCCTGGGCTATTTCTGGATTGGATAACGTAGTAATGTGGGACCACACTAAAACAGTCAATTAAACCTGGTTTCGATCAATATTTTAGAGAATAATTCATGTTAGGTCTGGGTTAGGTCTGGGATTTGCTCTCATCAGGCTCATTCTTTCGCATATCTCTCATACTTGATTGCTAGATCCTGGGCTTTTTCTGGATTGCATCACGTAGTAATGAAGAACAACACTGAAACAGTCAATTAAACCTGGTTTCGATCAATATTTTAGAGAATAATTCATGTTAGGTCTAGGTTAGGCCTGGGATTTGCACACATCAGGGTCATACTTTCGCATTTTTCACATACTTGTTGAACAGATCCTGGGTTTTTTCTGGTTTGGATCGCGCAGTAATGTGGTACACACTGAAACAGCCCACTAAACCTGGTTTCCATCAATATTTTAGAGGATATCGAAAGTTATGTCTAGGTTAGGCCTGGGATTTGCCCTCATCAGACTCATGCTTTCGCATTTTTCACATACTTGTTCAACAGATCCTGGGGTTTTTCTGGTATGGATCACGTAGTAATGTGGTACCAAACTGAAACATTCAGTTAAACCTGGTCTTGATAAATATTATTGAGGATAACGCTTGTTAGGTCTGGGTTAGGTCTAGGATTTGCCCTCATCAGGCTCATACTTTCGCATATTTATTATACTTCATGGATAGATCCTGGGCTATTTTCTGGTTTGGATCACATAGTAATGTGGTACCACACTGAAACAGTCGATTAAACCAGGTTTCGATCAATATTTTTGAGGATAACGCATGTTAGGTCTAGGTTAGGCCTGGGATTTTCACTCATCAGACTCATTCTTTCGCATTCTTCACATACTTGTTGAACGGATCCTGGGTTTTTTCTGGTTTGGATCACGTAGTAATGTGGGACCACACTGAAACAATCAATTAAACCTGGTCTTGATAAATATTTTAGAGGATAACGCAAGTTAGGTCTGGGATAGGTCTAGGATTTGCCCTCATCAGGCTCATTCTTTCGCATATTTCTCATACTTGATGGCTAGATCCTGGGCTTTTTCTGGATTGCATCACGTAGTATTGTTGTACCACACTGAAACAGTCGATTAAACCAGGTTTCGATCAATATTTTTGAGGATAACGCATGTTAGGTCTAGGTTAGGCCTGGGATTTTCACTCATCAGACTCATACTTTCGCATTCTTCACATACTTGTTGAACGGATCTTGGGTTTTTTCTGGTGTGGATCACGTAGTAATGTGGTACCACACTGAAACAATCAATTAAACCTGGTCTTGATAAATATTTTAGAGGATAACGCATGTTAGGTCTGGGTTAGGTCTAGGATTTGCCCTCATCAGGCTCATACTTTCGCATATTTCTCATACTTCATGGCTGGATCCTGGGCTATTACTGGATTGGATCACGCAGTAATGTGGTACCACACTGAATCAGTCAATTAAACCTGGTTTCGATCAATATTTTAGAGAATAATTCATGTTAGGTCTGGTTTCGGTCTGGGATTTGCTCCCATCAGGCTCATTGTTTCGCATATCTCTCATACTTGATGGCTAGATCCTGGGCTTTTTGTGGATTGCAACACGTAGTAATGAAGTACAACACTGAAACAGTCAATTAAACCTGGTTTCGATCAATATTTTTGAGGATGACGCATGCTAGGTCTAGGTTAGGCCTGGGATTTTCACTCATCAGACTCATATTTTCGCATTCTTCACATACTTGTTGAACGGATCTTGGGTTTTTTCTGGTGTGGATCACGTAGTAATGTGGTACCACACTGAAACAATCAATTAAACCTGGTCTTGATAAATATTTTAGAGGATAACGCATGTTAGGGCTGGGTTAGGTCTAGGATCTGCCCTCATCAGGCTCATACTTTCGCAGTTCTAACATACATGTTGACCTGATCGAGTGTTTTCTCTGCTTTGGATCACGTAGTGAAGTGGTACCACACTGAAACAGTCAATTAAACCTGGTTTCGATCAATATTTTTGAGGATGACGCATGTTAGGTCTAGGTTAGGCCTGGGATTTTCACTCATCAGACGCATACTTTCGCATTCTTCACATACTTGTTGAACGGATCTTGGGTTTTTTCTGGTGTGGATCACGTAGTAATGTGGTACCACACTGAAACAATCAATTAAACCTGGTTTGCATCAATATCTTAGAGGACAACGCAAGTTAGGTCTGGGATGGGTCTGGGGTTTGCCCTCATCAGGGTCATACTTTCGCAGTTCTAACATACATGTTGACCTGATCGAGTGTTTTTTCTGCTTTGGATCACGTAGTGAAGTGGTACCACACTGAAACAGTCCATTAAACCAGGTTTGGATCAATATTTTTGAGGATAACGCATGTTAGGTCTAGGTTAGGCCTGGGATTTTCACGCATCAGCCTCATACTTTCGCATTCTTCACATACTTGTTAAACGGATCCTGGGTTTTTTCTGGTTTGGATCACGTAGTAATGTGGTACCACACTGAAACAGTCGATTAAACCTGGTTTCGATTAATATTTTTGAGGATAACGCATGTTAGGTCTGGGATAGGTCTGGGATTTGCCCTCATCAGGCTCATACTTTCGCAGTTTTAACATGCATGTTGACCTGATCGAGGGTTTTTTCTGCTTTGGATCACGTAGTAATGTGGTACCACACTAAAGCAGTCAATTAAACCTGGTTTCGATCAATATTTTAGAGAATAACGAAAGTTATGTCTAGTTTAGGCCTGGGATTTGTCCTCATCAGACTCATACTTTCGCATACTTCACATACTTGTTGAACAGATCCTGGGTTTTTTTCTGGTTTGGATCACGTAGTAATGTGGTACCACACTGAAACGGTCGATTAAACATGGTTTCGATCAATATTTTTGAGGATAACGCATGTTAGGTCTAGGTTAGGCCGAGGATTTTCACTCGTCAGGGTCCTACTTTCGCAGTTTTAACATACATGTTGACCTGATCGAGGGTTTTTTCCGCTTTGGATCACGTAGTAAAGTGGTACCACACTGAAGCAGTCCATTAAACCCGGTTTGGATCAATATTTTAGAGGATAACGCATGTTAGGTTTGGGTTAGGTCTAGGATTTGCCCTCATCAGGCTCATACTTTCGCATATTTCTCATACTTCATGGCTAGATCCCGGGCTGTTTCTGGATCGTATCACGTAGTAATGTGGTACCACGCTGAAACAGTCAATTAAACCTCGTTTCGATCAATATTTTAGAGGATAACGCAAGTTAGGTCTGGGATAGGTCTGGGATTCGCCCTCATCAGGGTCATACTTTCGCAGTTCTAACATACATGTTGTCCTGATCGAGTGTTTTTTCTGCTTTGGATCACGTAGTAAAGTGGTACCACACTGAAACAGCCCATTAAACCAGGTTTGGATCAATATTTTTGAGGATAACGCATGTTAGGTCTAGGTTAGGCCAGGGATTTTCACGCATCAGACTCATACTTTCGCATTCTTCACATACTTGTTAAACGGATCCTGGGTTTTTTCTGGTTTGGTTCACGTTGTAATGTGGGACCACACCGAAACAATCAATTAAACCTGGTCTTGATAAATATTTTAGAGGATAACGCATGTCAGGTCTGGCATAGGTCTTGGATTTGCCCTCATCAGGGTCATACTCTCGCAGTTTTAACATGCATGTTGACCTGATCGAGGGTTTTTTCTGCTTTGGATCACGTAGTAAAGTGGTACCACAACTAAAACAGTCAATTAAACCTGGTTTCGATCATTATTTTAGAGGATAACGCAAGTTAGGTCTGGGATAGGTCTGGGATTAGCCCTCATCAGACTCATACTTTCGCACACTTCACATACTCGTTGATAAGATCCTGGGTTTTTTTCTGGTTTGGATCACGTAGTAATGTGGTACCACACTGAAACAGTCGATTAAACCTGGTTTCCATCAATATCTTAGAGGACAACGCAAGTTAGGTCTGGCATAGGTCTGGGATTTGCCCTCATCAGGCTCATACTTTCGCATATTTCTCATACTTCATTGCTAGATCCCGGGCTGTTTCTGGATTGTATCACGTAGGATTGTGGTACCACACCGAAACTGTCGATTAAACCAGGTTTCGATCAATATTTTTGAGGATAACGCATGTTAGGTCTGGGTTAGGTCTAGGATTTGCCCTCATCAGGCTCATACTTTCGCATATCTCTCATACTTCATGGCTGGATCCTGGGCTATTACTGGATTGGATCACGCAGTAATGTGGTACCACACTGAATCAGTCAATTAAACCTGGTTTCGATCAATATTTTAGAGAATAATTCATGTTAGGTCTGGGTTAGGTCTGGGATTTGCTCTCATCAGGCTCATTCTTTCGCATATCTCTCATACTTGATGGCTAGATCCTGGGCTTTTTGTGGATTGCAACACGTAGTAATGAAGTACAACACTGAAACAGTCAATTAAACCTGGTTTCGATCAATATTTTTGAGGATGACGCATGTTGGGTCTAGGTTAGGCCTGGGATTTTCACTCATGAGACTCATACTTTCGCATTCTTCACATACTTGTTGAACGGATCCTGGGTTTTTTCTGGTTTGGATCACGTAGTAATGGGGGACCACACTGAAACAGTCGATTAAACCTGGTTTCGATAAATATTTTTGAGGATAACGCATGTTAGGTCTGGGATAGGTCTGGGATGTGCCCTCATCAGGCTCATACTTTCGCAGTTTTAACATGCATGTTGACCTGATCGAGAGTTTTTTCAGCATTGGAACACGTAGTAAAGTGGTACCACACTAAAACAGTCAATTAAACCTGGTTTCGATCAACATTTTAGAGGACAACGAAAGTTATGTCTAGTTTAGGCCTGGGATTTGCCCTCATCAGACTCATACTTTCGCATACTTCTTATACTTGTTGAACAGATCCTGCGTTTTTTTCTGGTTTGGATCACGTAGTAATGTGGTACCACACTGAAACAGTCGATTAAACCTGGTTTCCATCAATATCTTAGAGGACAACGCAAGTTAGGTCTGGGATAGGTCTGGGATTTGCCCTCATCAGGCTCATACTTTCGCGTTTTTCACATACTTGTTGAACAGATCCTGGGTTTTTTTCTGGTTTGGATCACGTAGTAATGTGGTACCACACTGAAACAGTCGATTAAACATGGTTTCGATCAATATTTTTGAGGGTAACGCATGTTAGGTTTGGGTTAGGTCTAGGATTTGCCCTCATCAGGCTCATACTTTCGCATATTTCTCATACTTCATGGCTAGATCCCGGGCTGTTTCAGGATTGTATCACGTAGTAACGTGGTACCACGCTGAAACAGTCCATTAAACCTGGTTTCGCTCAATATTTTAGAAGATAACGCATGTTAGGTCTAGGTTAGGCCTGGGATTTGCCCTCATCAGGGTCATACTTTCGCAGTTTTAACATGCATGTTGACCTGATCGAGGGTTTTTTCTGCTTTGGATCACGTAGTAAAGTGGTACCACACGGAAACAGTCCACTAAACCTGGTTTCGATCAATATTTTAGAGGATAACGCAAGTTAGGTCTGGGATAGGTCTAGGATTTGCCCTCATCAGGCACATTCTTTCGCATATTTCTCATACTTGATGTCTAGATCCTGGGCTTTTTCTGGATTGCATCACGTAGTATTGTGGTACCACGCTGAAACAGTCAATTAAACCTGGTTTCGATCAATATTTTAGAGGATAACGCAAGTTAGGTCAGGGATAGGTCTGGGATTCGCCCTCATCAGGCTCATACTTTTGCTTTTTTCACATACTTGTTGAACTGATCCTGGTTTTTTTCTGGTTTGGTTCACGTAGTAATGTGGTACCACACTGAAACAGTCAATTAAACCTGGTTTCGATCAATATTTTTGAGGATAACGCATGTTAGGTCTAGGTTAGGCCTGGGATTTTCACTCATCAGACTCATACTTTCGCATTCTTCACATACTTGTTGAACGGATCTTGGGTTTTTTCTGGTGTGGATCACGTAGTAATGTGGTACCACACTGAAACAATCAATTAAACCTGGTCTTGATAAATATTTTAGAGGATAACGCTTGTTAGGTCTGGGTTAGGTCTAGGATTTGCCCACATCAGGCTCATACTTTCGCATATTTCTCATACTTCATGGCTGGATCCTGGGCTATTACTGGATTGGATCACGTAGTAATGTTGTACCACACTGAAACAGACAATTAAACCTGGTTTCGATCAATATTTTAGAGAATAATTCATGTTAGGTCTGGGTTAGTTCTGGTATTTGCTCTCATCAGGCTCATTCTTTCGCATATCTCTCATACTTGATGGCTAGATCCTGGGCTTTTTCTGGATTGCATCACGTAGTAATGAAGTACAAAACTGAAACAGTCAATTAAACCTTGTTTCGATCAATGTTTTAGAGAATAATTCATATTAGGTCTAGGTTAGGCCTGGGATTTGCCCTCATCAGGCTCATACTTTCGCAGTTTTAACTTGCATGTTGACCTGATCGAGGGTTTTTTCTGCATTGGATCACGTAGTAAAGTGGTACCACACTGAAACAGTCCACTAAACCTGGTTTGGATCAATATTTTAGAGGATAATGCATGTTAGGTCTAGGTTAGCCCTGAAATTTTCACTCATCAGACTCATATTTTCGCATTCTTCAGATACTTGATGAACAAATCCTGGGTTCTTTCTGGTATGGTTCACGTAGTAATGTGGTACCACACCGAAACAATCATCTAAACCTGGTCTTGATAGATATTTTAGAGGACAACGCATGTTAGGTCTGGGTTAGGTCTAGGATTTGCCCTCATCAGGGTCATACTTTCGCAGTTTTAACATGCATGTTGACCTGATCGAGGGATTTTTCTGCTGTGGATCACGTAGTAAAGTGGTACCACAACTAAAACAGTCAATTAAACCTGGTTTCGAACATTATTTTAGAGGATAACGCAAGTTATGTCTAGTTCAGGCCTGGGATTTGCCCTCATCAGACTCATACTTTCGCATACTTCACATACTTGTTGAACAGATCCTGGGTTTTTTTCTGGTTTGGATCACGTAGTAATGTGGTACCACACTGAAACAGTCGATTAAACATGGTTTCGATCAATATTTTTAAGGATAACGCATGTTAGGTCTAGGTTAGGCCGAGGATTTTCACTTATCAGACTCATACTTTCGCATTCTTCACATACTTGTTGAACGGATCCTGGGTTTTTACTGGTTTGGATCACATAGTAATGTGGTACCACACTGAGCAGTCAATTAAACCTGGTTTCGATCAATATGTTAGAGAATAATTCATGTTAGGTCTAGGTTTGGGCTGGGATTTGCTCTCATCAGGCTCATTCTTTCGCATGTTTCTCATACTTGATGTCTAGATCCTGGGCTTTTTCTTGATTGCATCACGTAGTAATGAAGTACAACACTGAAACAGGCAATTAAACCTGGTTTCGATCAATATTTTTGAGGATGACGCATGTTGGGTCTAGGTTAGCCCTGGGATTTTCACTCATCAGACTCATACTTTCGCATTCTTCACATACTTGTTGAACAGATCCTGGGTTTTTTATGGTTTGGTTCACGTAGTAATGTGATACCACACTGAAACATTCAATTAAACCTGGTCTTGATAAATATTTTAGCGGATAACGCATGTTAGGTCTAGGTTAGGCCTGGGATTTTCACTCATCAGACTCATACTTTCGCATTCTTCACATACTTGTTGAACGGATCCTGGGTTTTTTCTGGTTTGGATCACGTAGTAAAGTGGTACCACAACTAAAACAGTCAATTAAACCTGGTTTCGATCATTATTTTAGAGGATAACGCAAGTTATGTCTAGTTTAGGCCTGGGATTTGCCCTCATCAGACTCATACTTTCGCATACTTCACATACTTGTTGAACAGATCCTGGGTTTTTTTCTGGTTTGGATCACGTAGTAATGTGGTACCACACTGAAACAGTCGATTAAACATGGTTTCGATCAATATTTTTAAGGATAACGCATGTTAGGTCTAGGTTAGGCCGAGGATTTTCACTCATCAGACTCATACTTTCGCATTCTTCACATACTTGTTGAACGGATCCTGGGTTTTTACTGGTTTGGATCACATAGTAATGTGGTACCACACTGAAACAGTCAATTAAACCTGGTTTCGATCAATATGTTAGAGAATAATTCATGTTAGGTCTAGGTTTGGGCTGGGATTTGCTCTCATCAGGCTCATTCTTTCGCATATTTCTCATACTTGATGTCTGGATCCTGGGCTTTTTCTGGATTGCATCACGCAGTAATGAAGTACAACACTGAAACAGTCAATTAAACCTGGTTTTGATCAATATTTTTGAGGATAACGCATGTTAGGTTTGGGTTAGGTCTAGGATTTGCCCTCATCAGGCTCATACTTTCGCATATATCTCATACTTCATGGCTAGATCCCGGGCTGTTTCTGGATCGTATCACGTAGTAATGTGGTACCACGCTTAAACAGTCAATTAAACCTCGTTTCGATCAATATTTTAGAGGATAACGCAAGTTAGGTCTGGGATAGGTCTGGGATTCGCCCTCATCAGGGTCATACTTTCGCAGTTCTAACATACATGTTGACCTGATCGAGTGTTTTTTCCGCTTTGGATCACGTAGTAAAGTGGTACCACACTGAAACAGTCCATTAAACCAGGTTTGGATCAATATTTTTGAGGATAACGCATGTTAGGTCTAGGTTAGGCCTGGGATTTTCACGCATCAGACTCATACTTTCGCATTCTTCACATACTTGTTAAACGGATCCTGGGTTTTTTCTGGTTTGGTTCACGTTGTAATGTGGGACCACACCGAAACAATCAATTAAACCTGGTCTTGATAAATATTTTAGAGGGTAACGCATGTCAGGTCTGGTATAGGTCTGGGATTTGCCCTCATCAGGGTCATACTGTCGCAGTTTTAACATGCATGTTGACCTGATCGAGGGTTTTTTCTGGTTTGGATCACGTAGATATGTGGTACCACACTGAAACAGTCGATTAAACCTGGTTTCGATTAATATTTTTGAGGATAACGCATGTTAGGTCTGGGATAGGTCTGGGATTTGCCCTCATCAGGCTCATACTTGCGCAGTTTTAACATGCATGTTGACCTGATCGAGGGTTTTTTCTGGTTTGGATCACGTAGTAATGTGGGACCACACTGAAACAGTCAATTAAACCTGGTTTCGATCAATATTTTAGAGGATAACGAAAGTTATGTCTAGTTTAGGCCTGGGATTTGTCCTCATCAGACTCATACTTTCGCATACTTCACATACTTGTTGAACAGATCCTGGGTTTTTTTCTGGTTTGGATCACGTAGTAATGTGGTACCACACTGAAACGGTCGATTAAACATGGCTTCGATCAATATTTTTGAGGATAACGCATGTTAGGTCTAGGTTAGGCCGAGGATTTTCACTCGTCAGGGTCATACTTTCGCAGTTTTAACATACATGTTGACCTGATCGAGGGTTCTTTCCGGTTTGGATCACGTAGTAAAGTGGTACCACACTGAAGCAGTCCATTAAACCCGGTTTGGATCAATATTTTAGAGGATAACGCATGTTAGGTTTGGGTTAGGTCTAGGATTTGCCCTCATCAGGCTCATACTTTCGCATATTTCTCATACTTCATGGCTAGATCCCGGGCTGTTTCTGGATTGTATCACGTAGTAATGTGGTACCACGCTGAAACAGTCAATTAAACCTCGTTTCGATCAATATTTTAGAGGATAACGCAAGTTAGGTCTGGGATAGGTCTGGGATTCGCCCTCATCAGGCTCATACTTTCGCATATTTCTCATACTTGATGGCTAGATCCTGGGCTTTTTCTGGATTGCATCACGTTGTAATGAAGTACAATACTGAAGCAGTCAATCAAACCTGGTTTCCATCAATATCATCGAGGACAACGCAAGTTAGGTCTGGGATAGGTCTGGGATTTGCCCTCATCAGGCTCATACTTTCGCGTTTTTCACATACTTGTTGAACAGATCCTGGGTTTTTTCTGGTTTGGATCACGTAGTAATGTGGGACCACACTGAAACAGTCAATAAAACCTGGTTTCAATCAATATTTTAGAGAATAATTCATGTTAGGTCTAGGTTAGGTCTGGGATTTGCTCTCATCAGGCTCATTCTTTCGCATATCTCTCATACTTGATGGCTAGATCCTGGGCTTTTTCTAGATTGCATCACGTAGTAATGAAGTACAACACAGAAACAGTCAATTAAACCTGGTTTCCATCAATATCTGAGAGGACAACGCAAGTTAGGTCTGGGATAGGTCAGGGATTTGCTCTCATCAGGCTCATACTTTCGCGTTTTTCACATACTTGTTGAACAGATCCTGGGTTTTTTCTGGTTTGGATCACGTAGTAGTGTGGTACCACACTGAAACAGTCCATTAAACCTGGTTTGGATCAATATTTTAGAGGATAACGCATGTTAGGTCTAGGTTGGGTCTGGGATTTTCACTCATCAGACTCATACTTTCGCATTCTTCACATACTTCTTAAACGGATCCTGGGTTTTTTCTGGTTTGGATCACGTAGTAATGTGGGACCACACTGAAACAATCAATTAAACCTGCTATTGATAAATATTTTAGAGGATAACGCATGTTAGGTCCGGGATAGGTCTGGGATTTGCCCTCATCAGACTCATACTTTCGCACACTTCACATACTCGTTGAACAGATCCTGGGTTATTTTCTGGTTTGGATCTCATAGTAATGTGGTACCACACTGAAACAGTCGATTAAGCCAGGTTTGGATCAATATTTTTGAGGATAACGCATGATAGGTCTAGGTTAGGCCGGGGGTTTTCACTCATCAGGCTCATACTTTCGCAGTTTTAACATGCATGTTGACCTGATCGAGGGTTTTTTCTGCTTTGGATCACGTAGTAAAGTGGTACCACAACTAAAACAGTCAATTAAACCTGGTTTCGATCATTATTATAGAGGATAACGCAAGTTAGGTCTGGGATAGGTCTGGGATTAGCCCTCATCAGACTCATACTTTCGCACACTTCACATACTCGTTGATAAGATCCTGGGTTTTTTTCTGGTTTGGATCACGTAGTAATGTGGTACCACACTGAAACAGTCGATTAAACCTGGTTTCGATTAATATTTTTGAGGATAACGCATGTTAGGTCTGGGATAGGTCTGGGATTTGTCCTCATCAGACTCATACTTTCGCATACTTCACATACTTGTTGAACAGATCCCGGGTTTTTTTCTGGTTTGGATCACGTAGTAATGTGGTACCACACTGAAACGGTCGATTAAACATGGTTTCGATCAATATTTTTTAGGATAACGCATGTTAGGTCTAGGTTAGGCCGAGGATTTCCACTCGTCAGCGTCATACTTTCGCAGTTTTAACATACATGTTGACCTGATCGAGGGTTTTTTCCGCTTTGGATCACGTAGTAAAGTGGTACCACACTGAAACAGTCCATTGAACCAGGTTTGGATCAATATTTTTGAGGATAACGCATGTTAGGTCTAGGTTAGGCCTGGGATTTTCACGCATCAGACTCATACTTTCGCATTCTTCACATACTTGTTAAACGGATCCTGGGTTTTTTCTGGTTTGGTTCACGTTGTAATGTGGGACCACACCGAAACAATCAATTAAACCTGGTCTTGATAAATATTTTAGAGGATAACGCATGTCAGGTCTGGCATAGGTCTGGGATTTGCCCTCATCAGGGTCATATTGTCGCAGTTTTAACATGCATGTTGACCTGATCGAGGGTTTTTTCTGCTTTGGATCACGTAGTAAAGTGGTACCACAACTAAAACAGTCAATTAAACCTGGTTTCGATCATTATTTTAGAGGATAACGAAAGTTATGTCTAGTTTAGGCCTGGGATTTGTCCTCATCAGACTCATACTTTCACATACTTCACATACTTGTTGAACAGATCCTGGGTTTTTTTCTGGTTTGGATCACGTAGTAATGTGGTACCACACTGAAACGGTCGATTAAACATGGCTTCGATCAATATTTTTGAGGATAACGCATGTTAGGTCTAGGTTAGGCCGAGGATTTTCACTCGTCAGGGTCATACTTTCGCAGTTTTAACATACATGTTGACCTGATCGAGGGTTTTTTCCGCTTTGGATCACGTAGTAAAGTGGTACCACACTGAAGCAGTCCATTAAACCCGGTTTGGATCAATATTTTAGAGGATAACGCATGTTAGGTTTGTGTTAGGTCTAGGATTTGCCCTCATCAGGCTCATACTTTCGCATATTTCTCATACTTCAAGGCTAGATCCCGGGCTGTTTCTGGATTGTATCACGTAGTAATGTGGTACCACGCTGAAACAGTCAATTAAACCTCGTTTCGATCAATATTTTAGAGGATAACGCAAGTTAGGTCTGGGATAGGTCTGGGATTCGCCCTCATCAGGCTCATACTTTCGCATATTTCTCATACTTGATGGCTAGATCCTGGGCTTTTTCTGGATTGCATCACGTTGTAATGAAGTACAATACTGAAACAGTCAATCAAACCTGGTTTCCATCAATATCATCGAGGACAACGCAACTTAGGTCTGGGATAGGTCTGGGAATTGCCCTCATCAGGCTCATACTTTCGCGTTTTTCACATACTTGTTGAACAGATCCTGGGTTTTTTCTGGTTTGGATCACGTAGTAATGTGGGACCACACTGAAACAGTCAATTAAACCTGGTTTCGATCAATATTTTAGAGAATAATTCATGTTAGGTCTAGGTTAGGTCTGGGATTTGCTCTCATCAGGCTCATTCTTTCGCATATCTCTCATACTTGATGGCTAGATCCTGGGCTTTTTCTGGATTGCATCACGTAGTAATGAAGTACAACACAGAAACAGTCAATTAAACCTGGTTTCCATCAATATCTTAGAGGACAACGCAAGTTAGGTCTGGGATACCTGCCGAACCCCCGGAGTATATAGGCTTACCCGGGTAAGGCGGCTCTGCCCGGGCGGACCTTTCCTTCCGACCTGCTCGTGGGAATATTATGGAGTTCAATATTAAAACGGGGATGGGACGGGGTAAGTCAGAGGGGGAGGACGAAGGCGGTGTAGGGACTGGAGTGACGGCGCTCGCGCCGCCTCCAGCGCCTGGCCCGGCTTCGTGGAAGGTGGAGGAGGACGACGAGACTGCGTCAGTCTCGTCCTTCTCCTCCACCAGGAGCCTCATAGGCTCTAAGAGGAAGAGGGCGGGGCAGGCCGTCGTCGAGGTGGGCGGGGCGATGAGCCCGTCGGTGAGGCTGAGTTGCCTCAGGGACGAGGTGACCGAGGAGATATCGGAGAGGATCTCCTCGTCCCTGAGGCGGGTGGAGAAAGTCGCCGCTGCCTGCGCCTTTAAGGGGCAGAAAAGCGGTGGCGCGGAGGCCCTGAAGGCCGCGGCGGAGGAAATGAGGGTGGCGGCGCGGGAGCTCAGAGGGCGGAACGCCCGTCTGCAGCTCCTGTTGGAGGAGGAGCGACAGGGGAGGAGGAGGGCAGAGGCGCTGTGGAACAGCGCGGCCCTCCCTCCCATCCTCCCTCCTCCTCCACCGCCGCGTCCCTCGGCGGAGGTAAATAAGCGGAGTGCGGCGGCAGTGGTGCGGGGCACCGCGGGCCCCTCCACCCGCACTCCGCCCATGAAGAAGTCCCCGTACTCCTCAGAAGACGATCTTCTGAGGAGGATTGGGGACATGATTGATGGCAAGCTGGCCGCCTTCCGGGAGGAGCTCCTCGCCGGAAGAGCGGTCAGCAGGAAGGCGGTGCCTCCCCGACCTGTTCCGGTACAGTCGGGGAAGGCAAAGAAGGGCGGAGTGAAGGCTCCGCCCAGCGTTGCGGCACCAGGGCCCCGGGTCGCGACCCCCAAGGGGGGTGGTGTACCCGTGGTCGCGGTGGTCGCGTCCTCCACAGCACCCTCCCAAGGGGGGCTGGCGTGGAGTGAGGTGGTGGGGCGGAAGGCGAAGCGGGCGGCGAGGAAGGCCTCGCAACCGCAGCCTCCGCCTCCGCCGCCGGCGGCCAAGGTAAAGGCCGCGAAGGTCGGGAAGGCACGACCAGGTCGTCCCCCAAAAACGGCAGCGGTGACGCTGACCGTTGCGCAGGGGGGCGACCTGACCCTCGCGGAGGCGATGCGGCTCGCCAGGGAGAATATCTCCCTGGAAGAGCTGGGCATCGCCTACGTGAGGGCGAAGAGGGCCGTGACCGGGGGTCTCTTGCTGGAGATCCCCGGTGCAGAAGGCGGCGCGAAGGCGGATCGTCTCGCGCAGAGGCTCCGGGAGCAGCTGGGCGAGCGAGGTGTCCGGGTCGCCCGGCCCACGAAGCGCACGGAGATGCGCGTTTGTGGGCTGGACGACTCGGTCATCGCACAGGATGTGTCCCGTGCCCTTGCGAGGGCGGGGGACTGTCCTGTGGAGGACCTGCGGATCGGAGAGATCCGCAGGTCGCCCTCCGGCCTCGGGTCGGTGTGGGCCCGGTGCCCCCTCTCCGCCGCCCGTAAGGTGGCGGAATCCGGGAGGGTGTTGGTGGGGTGGGTTTCGGCGCGAGTGGAAATCCTCGCGCCGCGCCCGCTCCAGTGTCACCGCTGCCTCGAATTGGGGCACGTGAGGCAGTGGTGCACCTCGCCGGTGGACCGCAGCGGTCAGTGTTACCGCTGCGGTGCCAAAGAGCACCGTGCGAGCCAGTGCTCGGCGGCCCCCCACTGCCCGCTGTGTGCGGACATGGGGAGGCCAGCCGATCACAGGGTGGGGAGCAAGAAGTGCTCCCCCCCCTCCCGGAAGGAGAGGAAGAGGCGGGCTGCACCGGCTCCGGTGCCGAGGGCGGTGGCATCGTCCTCCATGGAGGTGGACGGTGCTACGGGGACGGACGGCCGGGAGGAGGCTGGCGCGGCCATTAATTAATGCCGCCCCGCCTCCTCCTCCAGGCCAACCTCAACCACTGCCGCGCGGCACAGGACTTGATGTCCCAAGTCCTCGCGGAGTGGGGGGTTGGCCTGGCGGTCGCCGCCGAGCCGTACCGCGTCCCTGATCACCCTCATTGGGTGGGCGACGCGGACGGCTTGGTGGCGACGGTATGGGGAGGGGGCGACGGGTCCCCACCGTTCTCCTTGTTGGAGCGCGGTCGGGGATTCGTCGCCGTGGACTGGGGGGGAGTCGCTGTGGTGGGGTGCTACATTTCGCCCCGTAGCGGTCACGCTGCGTTCGAGCTGTACCTGGCCGAGGTCGCGGCATGCGTGCAGCGCTACGCGGCCCGGCCGGTGCTGGTCCTGGGGGATTTTAATGCCAAGTCGGTGGCTTGGGGATCCCCCAGGACCTCCGTTCGCGGCGGGATCCTGGGCGATTGGGCGGCGGGGCTCGACCTCCGGGTATTGAACCGGGGGTCGGAGCACACATGCGTGCGGCGATATGGGGGGTCCATCGTGGATGTTGGATTCGCGACCCCCAACGCCGTGCGCATGGTGTCGGGTTGGCACGTGGTCGCGGGGGCAGAGACACTCTCCGATCACCGGTACATCCGGATGGAGGTCTCTGCCGCCGCGAGTGCATCCCGACACGGCCGCCTGCGTGGCACGCCACCACGCCGCTGGGCGCTTCGGCGCCTGGACAAGGACGCCCTGATGGCAGCTGCCCTCGCTGCAACTTGGCCGCAGGGAGCGGCCGAGTTGCCGAGCATAGAGGAGGAGGTCGCCCGGCTCGGAGCATTGGTCGCGGGTATTTGCGACGCGGCGATGCCTCGGGTCGGGCGGGCTTCTCCTCGCCGGGCGGTGTACTGGTGGTCGGACGCGATCGCGGAGTTGCGAGTCGCGACTGTCCGCGCCCGGCGCCAGTACACCCGCGCGCGCCGTCGTCAACGTACAGGCGACGGCGTGGCGCGAGCGAGGGCAGCTGATGACCTGTATGGAGCATACCGCGTGGCGCGGGTTGCTCTGCAGGTCGCCATCAAACGGGCCAAGACCCAGGCATGGAAGGAGCTCCTCCAGACCCTTGATGACGATCCATGGGGGCGCCCATATAAGGTGGTACTGAATAAGCTCCGCCCGTGGGCGCCACCCGTCACCGAGGGTCTTGACCCCCGGCTGCTGGAGGACGTGGTCAATACACTCTTCCCAATTGGGGAGAGGGGACCGCGTCCTCCGGCGGCGGCGGCTGTCCCAGTGGAGTGGACGGCCGAGCTGGGGGTCACGCAGGAGGAGCTGGCAGCGGCCATCAGACGGCTCGGGGTTCGTAACACGGCCCCGGGTCCGGATGGTGTGCCCGGCCGGGTTTGGGTCTTGACCCAGGGCGTCCTTGGGGCCGACCTCAGGCGGTTGTTCGACCGCTGCCTGAGGGACGGGCGATTCCCCCCCAGTTGGAAGGTGGCGAGGATGGTCCTCCTCCGGAAGGAGGGTCGGCCCGCGGAGTCTCCCTCCGCATACCGGCCCATTTGTCTCCTCGACGAGGTGGGCAAGCTCTTCGAGCGTGTGATTGCTGCCCGCCTCGTCGAGCACCTGTCGCGGGGTGATCCCGGTCTGGCCGACTGCCAGTTCGGTTTCCGGGGGGGCCGATCGACTATCGACGCGATAGGTCGTGTGAGGGCCCTCTCGGAGGCGGCCGTCTCCCGGGGAGGGGTGGCATTGGCAATATCCTTGGATATTGCCAATGCCTTTAACACCCTCCCCTGGGAAGGGATAAGGAGGGGGCTCGAATATCATCGAGTCCCCCCTTGTCTCAGGGCGGTCGTCGGGGATTATCTCCGCGGCAGGTGGATCGAGTATCCGGGCCGGGATGGTGATATGCGGAGGGAGGTGTACTGCGGTGTTCCGCAGGGGTCGGTCCTCGGGCCACTCCTGTGGAACATCGCGTTCGACTCGGTGTTGCGGGCCGGCCTCCCCGACGGCGTCAGCACGGTGTGTTATGCGGATGACACACTGGTGCTGGCCGTCGGGGCGCACTGGGGGAGGGCCATGCGTCGCGCGGAGGAGGGGTCGCAACGCGTCGTCGACCGGATCAGGGGGATGGGGATGACGGTGGCGGTCCATAAGACCGAGGTGATTGCGTTTCATTCACCTCGGCAGGATCCGCCACCCCCTCTGATTCGGGTGGGTGGGGCTGACATCGAGGTGAAGCCCCAGATCAGGTATCTGGGGCTGATCCTCGATAGCCACTGGCGTTTCGAGAAGCATTTCCGCTGCCTGGTCCCCCGGTTGGAAAGGATGGTTGCGGCTCTGGGCCGGATCCTGCCCAACCTGGGGGGCCCGGCGGGCCGAGTTCGTCGCCTCTATGTGGCAATGGTCCAGTCGGTGGCCCTATACGGGGCCCCCGTCTGGGCGGACGACCTGGCTGCCTCCCGGCGCAGCATGACTATGCTGCGTCGGGTGCAGAGGCGCATGGCGCTCAGGGTCGTCCGCGGGTATCGGACCATGTCACATGAGGCGGCGACGGTTCTAGCGGGGATGCCGCCCATGGACCTGCTCGCGCGGTCGCACGCGGCGATGTACCGGCACCGCGTCCACCGTCGCGCGGGGGTGGGGGCGGTCCCGGGCGGGCAGGGACCTGCTTGGGGCGATTTGAAGCGCCAGGCCCGGCAGTCCGTGTTGCTCGCGTGGCAGGAGCGGCTGGCTCTGCCAACCGCGGGGCACCGGACTGTCGGGGCTGTTCGGCCACTCCTGAAGGAGTGGCTGGACAGAGGCCATGGCAGCCTCACCTACCGGCTGGCACAGGTATTTTCCGGGCATGGCAGCTTCGGAAGATACCTGTGCCGGATAGGGAAGGAGCCGACGGCGCGTTGCTGCCACTGCGACGCTGAGCAGGACACGGCGGATCATACCCTGGAGGTATGCCCCGCGTGGGGGGGGGAGCGCCGTGTCCTGGTCGGCGTCGTCGGGCGGGATGTCTCGCTGCCGGGCGTGGTGCGCGCCATGCTCGGCAGCGAGGAGAAGTGGAGGGCCGTGGCCTCCTTCTGCGAGAACGTAATGTTGCAGAAGGAGGCCGCGGGGAGGGAGCGCGAGCTTCAGCGGCGCGCTGAAGCTCGCGCTCGTGCGGTGGCCCGAGGTCGTCGCCCGGTCGCGAGGCGTGGCGGATGACCTAGGCTGGGAGGGGGGTCCTGAGGGGACCCTCCTCCCGCCAGGCGGCGCCGGGTCGGACCGGTTGGGGGTAGGAGTGCCTCCCCCTACCGGTCCGACGCAAGGGGAGGCACCCTCGGCGGTCTGGTGCGGCCATGAACGCGCGGCCGCCGGGGGGTGGAAACGGGGTCGCGGGCGGTTGCGAGTTGGGGCTCGCAGCCGCCACTAAACGCGGCCCCGGGACGGATAGCGACGGGATGGAGTGGCCCCGTCCCGCCGCTATGAGGCAGTGTGTCTACTGGGGGGACCGATTGTCCCCCCGGGGGATGGGCGCGAAAGCGCGGGCACGGGGAGGATACCGGAAGAATGCTTCGAGCGATTCCCGGTATCCTCCCAAAGCGTGCCGAAGGGTCACCGTGGGGTTTTTAGTGGGTAGGTCCCGCGCCTGTCGTTGTACGGACGCGGGGAATCCCACACACCCCTCCCACCTCTCCCCAAGGAGGTGGGAGGGAGTCTTTCGAAGATTTTCCCCACGACAAAAAAAAAAAAAAAAAAAAAAAAAAAAGTTAGGTCTGGGATAGGTCTGGGATTTGCTCTCATCAGGCTCATACTTTCGCGTTTTTCACATACTTGTTGAACAGATCCTGGGTTTTTTCTGGTTTGGATCACGTAGTAGTGTGGTACCACACTGAAACAGTCCATTAAACCTGGTTTGGATCAATATTTTAGAGGATAACGCATGTTAGGTCTAGGTTGGGTCTGGGATTTTCACTCATCAGACTCATACTTTCGCATTCTTCACATACTTTTTAAACGGATCCTGGGTTTTTTCTGGTTTGGATCACGTAGTAATGTGGGACCACACTGAAACAATCAATTAAACCTGCTATTGATAAATATTTTAGAGGATAACGCATGTTAGGTCCGGGATAGGTCTGGGACTTGCCCTCATCAGACTCATACTTTCGCACACTTCACATACTCGTTGAACAGATCCTGGGTTATTTTCTGGTTTGGATCTCATAGTAATGTGGTACCACACTGAAACAGTCGATTAAGCCAGGTTTGGATCAATATTTTTGAGGATAACGCATGTTAGATCTAGGTTAGGCCGGGGGTTTTCACTCATCAGACTCATACTTTCGCATTCTTCACATACTTGTTGAACGGATCCTGGGGTTTTACTGGATTTGGTCACGTAGTAATGTGGTACCACATTGAAACAGTCAATTAAACCAGGTCTTGATAAATATTTTAGATGATAACGCATGTTAGGTCTGGGTTAGGTCTAGGATTTGCCCTCATACTTTCGCATATTTCTCATACTTCATGGCTAGATCCTGGGCTTTTTCTGGATTGCATCACGTAGTAATGAAGTACAACACTGAAACAGTCAATTAAACCTGGTTTCGATCAATATTTTAGAGAATAATTCATGTTAGGTCTAGGTTAGGCCTGGGATTTGCCCTCATCAGGGTCATACTTTCGCAGTTCTAACATACATGTTGAGCTGATCGAGGGTTTTTTCTGCTTTGGATCACGTAGTAAAGTGGTACCACACTGGAACAGTCCACTAAACCTGGTTTGGATCAATATTTTAGAGGATAATGCATGTTACGTCCAGGTTAGGCCTGAGATTTTCACTCATCAGACTCATACTTTCGCATTCTTCAGATACTTGTTGAACGGATCCTGGGTATTTTCTGGTATGGTTCACGTAGTAATGTGGTACCACACTGAAACAGTCGATTAAACCAGGTCTTGATAAATATTTTAGATGATAACGCATGTTAGGTCTGGGTTAGGTCTAGGATTTGCCCTCATACTTTCGCATATTTCTCATACTTCATGGCTAGATCCTGGGCTATTTCTGGTTTGGATCACGTAGTAATGTGGTACCACACTGAAACAGTCAATTAAACCTGGTTTCGATTAATATTTTAGAGGACAATGCAAGTCAGGTCTGGGATAGGTCTGGGATTTGCCCACATCATGGTCATACTTTCGCATTTTTCACATACTTGTTGAACAGATCCTGGGTTTTTTCTGGTTTGGATCGCGCAGTGATGTGGTACCACACTGAAACAGCCCACTAAACCTGGATTCGATCAATATTTTAGAGGATAACGAAAGTTATGCCTGGGTTAGGCCTGGGATTTGCCCTCATCAGACTCATGCTTTCGCATTTTTCATATACTTGTTGAACAGATCCTGGGTTTTTTCTGGTATGGATCACGTAGTAATGTGGTACCACACTGAAACAGCCCACTAAACCTGGTTTCGATCAATATCTTAGAGGATAACGAAAGTTATGTCTGGGTTAGGCCTGGGATTTGCCCTCATCAGACTCATGCTTTCGCATTTTTCATATACTTGTTGAACAGATCCTGGGTTTTTTCTGGTATGGATCACGTAGTAATGTGGTACCACACTGAAACATTCAGTTAAACCTGGTCTTGATAAATATTTTTGAGGATAACGCATGTTAGGTCTGGGTTAGGTCTAGGATTTGCCCTCATCAGGCTCATACTTTCTCATATTTCTTATACTTCATGGATAGATCCTGGGCTATTTTCTGGTTTGGATCACATAGCAAAGTGGTACCACTCTGAAACAGTCGATTAAACCAGGTTTCGATCAATATTTTTGAGGATAACGCATGTTAGGGCTAGGTTAGGCCTGGGGTTTGCTCTCATCAGGCTCATACTTTCGCATATTTCTCATACTTCATGGCTAGATCCTGGGCTATTTCTGGATTGTGTCACGTAGTAATGTGGTACCACGCTGAAACAGTCAATTAAACCTGGTTTCGATCAATATTTTAGAGGCTAACGCAAGTTAGGTCTGAGATAGGCCTGGGATTCGCCCTCATCAGGCTCATACTATCGCGTTTTCCACATACTTGTTGAACTGATCCTGGGTTTATTTCTGGTTTGGATCACGTAGTAGTGTGGTACCACACTGAAACAGTCCACTAAACCTGGTTTCGATCAATATTTTAGAGGATAACGCATGTTAGGTCTGGGTTAGGTCTAGGATTTGCCCTCATCAGGCTCATACTTTCGCGTTTTTCACATACTTGTTCAACAGATCCTGGGTTTTTTCTGGTTTGGATCACGTAGTAATGTGGTACCACACTGAAACAGTCCATTAAACCGGGTTTCGATCAATATTTTTGAGAATAATTCATGTTAGGTCTATGTTAGGTCTGTGATTTGCTCTCATCAGGCTCATTCTTTCGCATATTTCTCATACTTGATGGCTAGATCCTGGGCTTTTTCTGGATCGCATCACGTAGTAATGTAGTACCACACTGAAACAGTCAATGAAACCTGGTTTCCATCAATATTTTAGAGGACAACGCAAGTTAGGTCTGGGATAGGTCTGGGATTTGCCCTCATCAGGCTCATACTTTCGCATATTTCTTATACTTCATGGATAGATCCTGGGCTATTTTCTGGTTTGGATCACATAGTAATGTGGTACCACACTGAAACAGTCGATTAAACCAGGTTTCGATCAATATTTTTGAGGATAACGCATGTTAGGTCTAGGTTAGGCCTGGGATTTGCTCTCATCAGGCTCATACTTTCGCATATTTCTCATACTTCATGGCTAGATCCTGGGCTATTTCTGGATTGTGTCACGTAGTAATGTGGTACCACGCTGAAACAGTCGATTAAGCCAGGTTTGGATCAATATTTTTGAGGATAACGCATGTTAGGTCTAGGTTAGGCCGGGGGTTTTCACTCATCAGACTCATACTTTCGCATTCTTCACATACTTGTTGAACGGATCCTGGGGTTTTACTGGATTTGGTCACGTAGTAATGTGGTACCACATTGAAACAGTCAATTAAACCAGGTCTTGATAAATATTTTAGATGATAACGCATGTTAGGTCTGGGTTAGGTCTAGGATTTGCCCTCATACTTTCGCATATTTCTCATACTTCATGGCTAGATCCTGGGCTATTTCTGGATTGGATCACGTAGCAATGTGGTACCACACTGAAACAGTGAATTAAACCTGGTTTCGGTCAATATTTTAGAGAATAATTCATGTTAGGTCTGGGTTAGGTCTGGGATTTGCTCTCATCAGGCTCATACTTTCGCATATTTCTCATACTTGATGGCTAGATCCTGGGCTTTTTCTGGATTGCATCACGTAGTAATGAAGTACAACACTGAAACAGTCAATTAAACCTGGTTTCGATCAATATTTTAGAGAATAATTCATGTTAGGTCTAGGTTAGGCCTGGGATTTGCCCTCATCAGGGTCATACTTTCGCAGTTCTAACATACATGTTGAGCTGATCGAGGGTTTTTTCTGCTTTGGATCACGTAGTAAAGTGGTACCACACTGGAACAGTCCACTAAACCTGGTTTGGATCAATATTTTAGAGGATAATGCATGTTACGTCCTGGTTAGGCCTGAGATTTTCACTCATCAGACTCATACTTTCGCATTCTTCAGATACTTGTTGAACGGATCCTGGGTATTTTCTGGTATGGTTCACGTAGTAATGTGGTACCACACTGAAACAGTCGATTAAACCAGGTCTTGATAAATATTTTAGATGATAACGCATGTTAGGTCTGGGTTAGGTCTAGGATTTGCCCTCATACTTTCGCATATTTCTCATACTTCATGGCTAGATCCTGGGCTATTTCTGGTTTGGATCACGTAGTAATGTGGTACCACACTGAAACAGTCAATTAAACCTGGTTTCGATCAATATTTTAGAGGACAATGCAAGTCAGGTCTGGGATAGGTCTGGGATTTGCCCACATCAGGGTCATACTTTCGCATTTTTCACATACTTGTTGAACAGATCCTGGGTTTTTTCTGGTTTGGATCGCGCAGTGATGTGGTACCACACTGAAACAGCCCACTAAACCTGGTTTCGATCAATATTTTAGAGGATAACGAAAGTTATGTCTGGGTTAGGCCTGGGATTTGCCCTCATCAGACTCATGCTTTCGCATTTTTCATATACTTGTTGAACAGATCCTGGGTTTTTTGTGGTATGGATCACGTAGTAATGTGGTACCACACTGAAACAGCCCACTAAACCTGGTTTCGATCAATATCTTAGAGGATAACGAAAGTTATGTCTGGGTTAGGCCTGGGATTTGCCCTCATCAGACTCATGCTTTCGCATTTTTCATATACTTGTTGAACAGATCCTGGGTTTTTTCTGGTATGGATCACGTAGTAATGTGGTACCACACTGAAACATTCAGTTAAACCTGGTCTTGATAAATATTTTTGAGGATAACGCATGTTAGGTCTGGGTTAGGTCTAGGATTTGCCCTCATCAGGCTCATACTTTCGCATATTTCTTATACTTCATGGATAGATCCTGGGCTATTTTCTGGTTTGGATCACATAGTAATGTGGTACCACTCTGAAACAGTCGATTAAACCAGGTTTCGATCAATATTTTTGAGGATAACGCATGTTAGGGCTAGGTTAGGCCTGGGGTTTGCTCTCATCAGGCTCATACTTTCGCATATTTCTCATACTTCATGGCTAGATCCTGGGCTATTTCTGGATTGTGTCACGTAGTAATGTGGTACCACGCTGAAACAGTCAATTAAACCTGGTTTCGATCAATATTTTAGAGGCTAACGCAAGTTAGGTCTGAGATAGGCCTGGGATTCGCCCTCATCAGGCTCATACTATCGCGTTTTCCACATACTTGTTGAACTGATCCTGGGTTTATTTCTGGTTTGGATCACGTAGTAGTGTGGTACCACACTGAATCAGTCCATTAAACCTGGATTCGATCAATATTTTATAGGATAACGCATGTTAGGTCTGGGTTAGGTCTAGGATTTGCCCTCATCAGGCTCATACTTCCGCATATTTCTTATACTTCATGGATAGATCCTGGGCTATTTCTGGATTGGATCACATAGTAATGTGGTACCACTCTGAAACAGTCGATTAAACCAGGTTTCGATCAATATTTTTGAGGATAACGCATGTTAGGGCTAGGTTAGGCCTGGGGTTTGCTCTCATCAGGCTCATACTTTCGCATATTTCTCATACTTCATGGCTAGATCCTGGGCTATTTCTGGATTGTGTCACGTAGTAATGTGGTACCACGCTGAAACAGTCAATTAAACCTGGTTTCGATCAATATTTTAGAGGCTAACGCAAGTTAGGTCTGAGATAGGCCTGGGATTCGCCCTCATCAGGCTCATACTATCGCGTTTTCCACATACTTGTTGAACTGATCCTGGGTTTTTTCTGGTTCCGATCACGTAGTAATGTGTTACCACACTGAAACAGTCTATTAAACCTGGTTTCGATCAATATTTTAGAGGATAACGCAAGTTAGGTCTGGGATAGGTCTGGGATTTGCCCTCATCAGACTCAAACTTTCGCACACTTCACATACGCGTTGAACAGATCCTGGGTTATTCTCTGGTTTGGATCACATAGTAATGTGGTACCACACTGAAACAGTCGATTAAACCAGGTTTCGATCAATATTTTTGAGGATAACGCATGTTAGGTATAGGTTAGGCCTGGGATTTTCACTCATCAGACTCATACTTTCGCATTCTTCACATACTTGTTGAACGGATCCTGGGTTTTTTCTGGTTTGGATCACGTAGTAATGTGGGACCACACTGAAACAAATAATTAAACCTGGTCTTGATAAATATTTTAGAGGATAACGCATGTTAGGTCAGGGATAGGTCTGGGATTTGCCCTCATCAGGCTCATACTTTCGCGTTTTTCACATACTTGTTGAACAGATCCTGGGTTTTTTTCTGGTTTGGATCACGTAGTAGTGTGGTACCACACTGAATCAGTCCATTAAACCTGGATTCGATCAATATTTTATAGGATAACGCATGTTAGGTCTGGGTTAGGTCTAGGATTTGCCCTCATCAGGCTCACACTTCCGCATATTTCTTATACTTCATGGATAGATCCTGGGCTATTTCTGGATTGGATCACGTAGTAATGTGGTACCACACTGAAACAGTCAATTAAACCTGGTTTCGATCAATATTTTAGAGGATAACGCAAGTTAGGTCTGGGATAGGTCTGGAATTTGCCCTCACCAGGCTCATACTTTCGCGTTTTTCACATACTTGTTGAACAGATCCTGGGTTTTTTTCTGGTTTGGATCACGTAGTAGTGTGGTACCACACTGAAACAGTCCACTAAACCTGGTTTCGATCAATATTTTAGAGGATAACGCATGTTAGGTCTGGGATAGGTCTAGGATTTGCCCTCATCAGGCTCATACTTTCGCGTTTTTCACATACTTGTTCAACAGATCCAGGGTTTTTTCTGGTTTGGATCACGTAGTAATGTGGTACCACACTGAAACAGTCCATTAAACCTGGTTTCGATCAATATTTTTGAGAATAATTCATGTTAGGTCTATGTTAGGTCTGTGATTTGCTCTCATCAGGCTCATTCTTTCGCATATTTCTCATACTTGATGGCTAGATCCTGGGCTTTTTCTGGATTGCATCACGTAGTAATGTGGTACCACACTGAAACAGTCAATGAAACCTGGTTTCCATCAATATATTAGAGGACAACGCAAGTTAGGTCTGGGATAGGTCTGGGATTTGCCCTCACCAGGCTCATACTTTCGCGTTTTTCACATAGTTGTTGAACAGATCCTGGGTTTTTTTCTGGTTTGGATCACGTAGTAGTGTGGTACCACACTGAAACAGTCCACTAAACCTGGTATCGATCAATATTTTAGAGGATAACGCATGATAGGTCTGGGTTAGGTCTGGGATTTGCCCTCATCAGGCTCATACTTTCGCGTTTTTCACATACTTGTTGAACAGATCCTGGGTTTTTTTCTGGTTTGGATCACGTAGTAATGTAGTACCACACTGAAACAGTCGATTAACCCTGGTTTCGATCAATATTTTAGAGGATAACGCAAGTTAGGTCTGGGATAGGTCT